>NC_089792.1:20869788-20874788 GCF_040412425.1 Macrobrachium rosenbergii
GTTTATGTGAAAGAAAAACCATTAAAAATATATATTTTATCATTTCTTCTTGTAAGAGTGACTGGTACCGAAGCATTAATAAATATTTCGTCTTTCAACGCTTGACGTAGGTTGTAGGATTGCACTGAAAGAACCCGAACTTTCGCCATGGTCTTTGATCTTGATGACAGTCCCTGATATCAAAATGGAAAACCCTCTCCACGTCTTGACTGAGCCATGTCAAAGGTATTTTATGAAACGCAAAATAGATGTAACTGACGTCAGTTGAATTTTTTGTGTATGTTCCGGATTCCTCGCAATCCTAAGAGTTATAAAATAACAAAAAAACTAAGTAGTAAAAATAATAATAATAATAATAATAATAATAATAATAATAATAATAATAATAATAATAATAATAATAAGAAGAAGAAGATGCAGAAAATAAATTTAATCTCTATTTCCACTGCGCGCATTATTCGAGAAAGTAATAATAATAATAATCATAATAATAATAATAATAATAATAATAATAATAATAATAATAATAATAAACTAGGGACCTTGCAGAAACTCGCCCACACAAGACGATTATAGTCTGCACTCACAGGATATTTCACAGGATATCGACCCACTGCCTTCAAGAGAGACTTGGGCGGGGACATCTCTCTCTAAGGGGATTTACTTGTTGCCCGTGGTTGTCTTGTTAACTCTCTCTCTCTCTCTCTCTCTTTATCTCTCTCTCTCTCTCTCTCTCTCTCTCTCTCTCTCTCAAGTGACATCATATGTATACCTTTTCTCTCGGTCTGTAACACGAAGGGCAATGTCTCAGAGTGTTTGTGTATATAGACGTATATATCTCTCTCTCTCTCTCTCTCTCTCTCTCTCTCTCTCTCTCTCTCTCTCTCTCTCAAGTCACATAGTAGACCCTCAAAAACATATTTACACATATACACACGCACATTATATATATATATATATATATATATATATATATATATATATATATATATATATATATATATATATATATACATATACATATACATATACATATACATATACATATATATGTCATCTGCAATTCGGTGCCCTGGTACTGGTCAAGGGCGCAGAAGCATTAACCAGGTAAAGTAACCCAGAAAGCCTTTCTGTCCTCGAGGCGCTGCACATGAAAGAAGAAAAACTTTCTATAAATGTACTGTACCAACAATTATTTGTTGTATATGTGCACTTAAACGTCTCTGTAACTTAGTCTAAACGGAGGATCATCAAGACTTCGTTGGCCCTGTCCTTCTCTCTGATTGATTCCAGCCCGACCATTGATGACTTCGTTTTGGTTTACCATTCCAGTTGATCCCTATTTCTGCCCTGTAACTGGTCAGCCCTTATTCCTTGCCCGGTAAAATTCGTATATATACCTCTGTAACCCAGTATTTCATTCATTTACTTTTTGAAACTAAAACTGTGTATGTTCCTTTTTATTTCCTTTTTATTTCACTGGGTGAAATAAAAAGGAAAGTAAAAACTCGAAGAATATTGCTTTCTTTTAAATCCTCGGACCTTTACTATTCCAGCTGAAATCTATTGAGAAACGGACATTCCAACATCGTAAGAACAATAAGGAAAAATATATATATTTATATATATTATATAAATATAATATATGTGTTTGTGTGTGTGTGTATATATATATATATATATATATATATATATATATATATATATATATATATATATATATATATATATATATATATATATATATATATATATATATATATATATATATATATGTATTACATGACTATAAACTATAATGCACAGCTGGAATATATAAAAGATAATGCAAAAGTTTTTGAACCCTATTATAATCAAATGTTGATACCATTCAAACAACAAAAATCAGTTGAGGCTAATATTAGTCCACACCAAATAATATTAGCAAACAATGCACGCACAAGCAATTTACAGACCAAACAACTTACTCTCCTTCATTATGAAACCATCAGAACATTTCGCATATAATTTACACGAAACAATCCATGAAAAATAAAGATAAATATGAGATGTACCAATATATATGAATACCCATGAAAATGAATAACTTTGTAAGTAAACACTTAACACATGATTCTTGTACTTTTCAGCTTAATCCCTAACCGGGGACGCTGTTTTTCATTACTAGTCTTAACAGTGATTATGCTTTTATCTTCCCAAGAGCAGGGATTATCTTCCCAAGAGCAGGGATTATATTTTTATCTTTCCTAAGTCCAGATAAATAGCATTCTATCAAATTAGTCGTTGGAAAAGGCTCTTTAACAACAGCGACCCCGACTAGAGATTAAGCGGAGAAGAAGAATAAAGTCTTACGCGTTCATTTTTACAAAGGTATCAGTGTTCATATTTATCAGGTATATTTGTAATTTTCATATATTTTTTTCATTGTTGTGTTGCGTAAATTACCATTTTAATATTCTAATGGTTTTATAATAAATAAGAGTAAGTTTGTGGGTTTGTAAATAACTTGAGCGTCTGGTGTTTGCTAATAATATTTGGTGTGGACTAAAATTTAGCCTCGGCTAATTTTAATTGTTTGACTGGTTTTAGCATATGATTATATTTGGGTTTCAAACAGTTTTTGTGTTATCCTTTTTTATAATTGTTGCGAGTCAAATGGACACTTTTTTAAAGTATTAATACTCGTAGAACTTAAAAATGTCTTGTTTTTGCGTAAACGCTGTTTTCATTATTATTATTATTATTATTATTATTATTATTATTATTATTATTATTATTATTATTAGTGATGTTGTTGTTGAGCGACTTATTCACATGAAAGAAGGTATGAAGACTTTTATGTTAAAAGACAGAAAAGCAGAGTTAGGAGGTTATACTAGAATGAAAATCTATTGGAATTCAGTTTCACGAAGCGAAAATGTCATGAAAATCCAGATTTCTTTGTCAGTGGTCGGTAAACAGAGGTGAAAAAGAAGAGAGGGATATGGAAAGGAAGGAAAACACTTTTTCGGTTTTTTTTTTTTTGCTTTAATTTATATAATGTCTCTTCTTTCGTTGCTGGTTGTACTGGCTTACTTTTTCTGACGTCGGTATTATTCCAGTAAATATTAAACAATCCTCTCTCTCTCTCTCTCTCTCTCTCTCTCTCTCTCTCTCTCTCTCTCTCTCTCTCTCTCTCTCTCTCTAATCAACGTCAGTGACCCTTTTTGTTGAGACTCTCTGGAAAATTACTCTCTCTCTCTCTCTCTCTCTCTCTCTCTCTCTCTCTCTCTCTCTCTCTCTCTCTCTCTAATCGACGTCAGTGACCCTTTTAATGTGTTCTAGGATATTTCTCTCTCTCTCTCTCTCTCTCTCTCTCTCTCTCTCTCTCTCTCTCTCTCTCTCTCTCTCTCTTTAATCGACATCAGTGACCCTTTTTGTTGTGACCCCAGGTAAATCTCTCTCTCTCTCTCTCTCTCTCTCTCTCTCTCTATTTCCTGGGAAGTACTTCCCAGACATTACAGTAGTACAATGCCTAGACGATGCAGCTCTTGCCGCATTTATTCTTTCTTCCATAACGCGGTGAAGTGTCTACCAGTCTTTGCAGGTCTTGAGATGGGGGGAGGCGGGGGAGGGAGTAAGTGGTCGAGTCTTTGCGGTATAAGACTGAACCTAGGCAAAGCTTGGAATTCGTTGATTAACCGATTTTGTACTGTCGTCTCACTTCCCGATCCAGAAATATTAAATAACCATCGTTATTTAGTTCTATTTTCGCAGTAGTTGAGAAATATATCATCTAAATATATTTATTGCTATCAGAATGCTAGGTATTGTTCATAAAGTTTCTTGTAACCACAGATGGTGTTAATGTCAAGGTTCAGGATTTTATTCTGTCATATTTGGTTGGTTGGTCTCCAGTTTGATTATCTAAATTCATCAGTTGACGAAACTGATTTATTTAGCATTTTTTTTTACCCAAAGTATGGTCATTATAATTTTTTCCTTCGTCAGAAAATACCCTGCTTTGTAAATTTCCAAGAATCTAATTTTTCATTAATTCTCACCGTGGCTTTTAGTCTCACTTACCTTTTTAGAGGGTAATTAATTCTACAGTTTTCTCAAAGCTTCAACACTTACAGCCTTTTAGCAATTTTAAAGGTGTTGATGTTGGTAAACTCATTAAGGGTAGTACCAGAATGAGACTTTAAAGTAGTTTGCGCTGGGTATTAAGTTTTATTTTATTGATCTGTTGTTAACTAAATTTTATGATTTATTTTTTTTTCATTTCTAATTATTATCATATGTCTTTTGGTAAACTACGCGTGGGTCAGATCTCTATTTGATTTTTCCTGTAGAAGCTTGCTCCGAAGGTAAAGATTTTGGCTTACTTCTAGTGAATTTTTTTACACTGAATAATAATAATAATAATAATAATAATAATAATAATAATAATAATAATAATAATAATAATAATAATTGTTTTATTCCTGCTTTGTTGTTAGGTGGGATACTGTTTCAAAATACGCCTTGTTTTTTATCTTGCTTCACTCATTTTGTACGTGTAAGAATGCATAAGCTATATTTGAAATGTTCGAATATCAATACATTTATTCATAAAATATAAGCGTATATATATAAATACAAATAACTACTTACCAGCGATATTTAATTTGTGTATGTCTGTATATCTTCGTACAGATAGGCTATGTACTGTGAACGTATGTATATGTTCCTCGAATGTTTTTACTGTCATAAAATTAATGTCTTTTCTGTTGATGTTAAAAAAAATGTATTCCTTTTCTGTTGAGTATATGCTTGGCAATAAGAGTTTGTAGCGCCATAATTTTCTTTTGTTCATATGATTAGATATTTTGTGTTTTTCTCATGACAGATTAGGCGCCTACTGTATGTGATTATTTAGGTGAAATTATTTCCATTGTGATTTGTTTCCTTGAATGTTTGTTTATTTTGGGTTCGAAATAAATTTCACCAATAGAGATCGCTATTTTTTTGCGAGAATT
>NC_089792.1:20879788-20892288 GCF_040412425.1 Macrobrachium rosenbergii
ATTTTGTCAGAATTTATCTTCTGTGGACAGATAAGCAATTAATATTTGTAGCTTCATAATATATATATATATATATATATATATATATATATATATATATATATATATATATATATATATATATATATATATATATATATATATATATATGTATATATATATGTGTGTGTGTGTGTGTTTAGCGTATGTAAATAAATAGATAGGTAGATTTCAAAGCTGTAGTTACACACGTCACTTTCTGTATAGGCATTATGTATGTATGTATGCATGCTAATTTTTAGCCAGGGGAATCGGGCGGGAACGTAGCCGAATACTTAGTTCGGTCTAGTTCAGAAGAGAAAGATGGAAAAGAAAACAGAGGGGACTGTAAACGAAGATTTTTTTTTATAGCTCCCAGAGTGTTTGTTTTTGTTTTTATTTATAATTGTTTGTAAGGCTTAAAACCTACTGTGAGGTTAATGGTCAATTATTTATTATCATTTAAAATATTAAAGGTTTTTCATGTGTATTTGAATGGTGGGCGTTATTGAACTGAAGGTGATTTCACTGGTAGGGTGATTTAGAACTGTATATCACCTTTTTTGGTGCTGAAAGTCTTAATGTCATTCTTAGCCAATGTTTGAGGGAGAAATATGAGAGCCACAAGGAGATTTATTTTGCAAGATACTAGTAAATTGGATAAAACAGGGGAGAGAGAGAGAGAGAGAGAGAGAGAGAGAGAGAGAGAGAGAGGGGCGATTTAAATATTTTTACAAATCCCGTTTCTTTTTCGCATGAATCATACTTAGGACGTCGAAAATAAATTATGTTGATTATTATGTCTTCAGCCCTTGCAGACATGCATATGAAGTATCCTTAAGGCGGATGCACATGGTATGCGGAGAATCACCAAGAGACTAGATGTAGAGCAAAATGCAGATAAAAATAACAGATTTGATGCTGGATGCGGGTAGTTGGCAGTTCTCTCTTCAGAGGAAATATTGCCGCCTTGCCTCTCTCTCTCTCTCTCTCTCTCTCTCTCTCTCTCTCTCTCTCTCTCTCTCTCTCTCTCTCTTCTTTTTTTGTGAATAAAAGGGAACATTTATTTTCTCTTACTCTGCGTGGTAATATACGTTGCTGCCCTAGTGATGGGATATGGCTTTAGCACCTTTATGTTTTACTTTTTTTAAGCTTTCTAATAAATATTTATTCTGGATAGGAACTCAGTAATTTATTTTGTCGCATAATCTTTTAATATTATGGTGTATTGAAATTTCACCTCTCTCTCTCTCTCTCTCTCTCTCTCTCTCTCTCTCTCTCTCTCTCTCTCTCTCTCTCTCTCTTTATAGGTTTCGACGTATTAAATTTTTTTCTGTAAGAAATGAAAATGGCGTATATACATACAAATTTATATTTATATTTATGTATATATATGTGTGTGTGTGTGTATGTTCGTGTGAAACATGGATTTTTCACATTTGGGTAATTAAGGATTGCATGCAAATTTTATCAAGTGATTAATTTTCCTTTTTCTCATTTACAGGTACGTCTGGTGTATTTACAGCGTCTTAGAACAAATCTGTGCTGGGAGGCCAATGTAAGTTTGCCCTGTTTCCTATTTGGTTCATACAATGATATATGATATATATTATGTCCTCTGTAGGTAGCATATACACACTATTGCTTCTTTGGTCGGACAGGTTTGTATGTAAGTAGTGTCGTGCTTTGTAGTTGATCTTTATACTCTATTCCGTGAAGGCAAGGTTTCCTTCAGGTGCGTTCTTATTGTTTTTATATATTCTTGGTAGTGGGAAGTGGATAGGACGACGACATCTTGACCTGGAATTTGTTAAGCAATGGCTGTCTGGCGGTCAGTCTGGTTGCAGTATCTTTTTAACGAGAGGGTTTATGAGAGTTTTGTCCAAGCAGTCTGCCTTGCAGCGCTCTTCTGACAAGTTCTTGATGTTTGTTTGACTTTGGATGGCTGACTCCAGAATCTTCCATTCTTTTGACATGGCAGATTTCATCGGTAAATGTGATTCGCCCCAGATGATGCGATGCCCAAATTCTCGAAAGTGACCAAAAATCACTAAACAAACCTGACAGATACAGTTGAAGAGAATAAGTGTGCACCTTATGGTTCTAGGATATGTAAAATCTAGTGAGTTATTAAGTTTGGGGTTCAGAATGACTCTCAATATCTTCGACTTACGGGAGTGTTGTCTTATTTGCTGGAATCCATTTTGCATTCCGCTTGGCCACTGTGATATATTGTATTGGCTTTGTGGGTAGCATTTTCGATTATGCATATATGGTAGAGTAACTTGGGGATCTTTACCAGTGTGCTGTAACTCTTTATGTAGGTAATCTTGAAAATCAATTCTTTGTCGTATAAGAGAAGGATAACAAACAGGCCCAGTCTTTAGTGAAATGTAAAATTAACTGAGGATGTTAATATATAATATGGAAAAATTTTATTTGCTATATAGGCTGAAATTATAACTACTTGGGTTCTTGATCATCTGAAGAGGCATTTTTCCAGTTTAGAATAGAGGTCGCTGAAAAGAAAAGAATCAAGCAAAGAATGCGCCGAAGTTTCTCCGGCGCAATCGAGTTGTCTGTGCAGCCGCTGCAACGTATAATCAAGGGCACCGAAAACAGATCTATCTTTCGGTGGTCTCGGTATAATGCCGTATGAGCCGCGATCCATGAAACTTTAACCACGGCCCAGTGGTGGCCTACCCTATATCGTTGCATGAAGCGCGGTTATGACTAACTTTAACCGTAAATAAAATAAAAAACTATTGAGGCTAGAGGGCTGCAACTTGGTATTTCATGATTAGACGGTGAATGAGCAACATACCAATTTGCAGCCCTCTAGCCTCAGTAGTTTTTCAGATCTGAGGGCGGACAGAAAAAGTGCGGACGGACAGACAAAGCCGGCATAATAGTTTTCTTTTACAGAAAAATAAAAGAATGTGAAAATATCATCAAAATATCGAAGCCGAATCATGTTCTTAGGTTTCATTTTGGCTGCGATAAATGATTAATGATACTTTCACCTTATCTCATCCCCCCCACGTCCTGAAACAAGGTCCGATGTTTACTGGTCGAAATATAGTGGTTCATTTTTTTTTTTTCTTTAGTGCGCCCCTTTAAGAAATTTGTATCTAAATGGTAAAGTGAATTATAATATGTAAATGGTTTCTAGAAACCATTTATATATTATATATGTGGAATTTTATTGTAATATCTGTTTATCTATCTGTCTATCTCTATATATATAATATATATATATATATATAAATACTGTATATATATATATGTATGTATATGTATGTATGTATATATATATATATATATATATATATATATATATATATATATATATATATATATATATATATAGTACAGAGATATAGATGTATAGGTAGATAGATATATTTAAAGAGCGCCCATGAAACCCTCGTGACCGGGTTAGGCGTAATAAAATCAGTAAATAATAATTTACAATGGCAACCCTTTCCGATAAGAATATTATAATACACATAAGCTAAATCGGTAAAAGTTTTCAAGCCACCTAGGGTCTCACGCTGCATGTGTTTGATTTTGTCTGTTAAGAAATGTCTGTTTTACATGTATGTGTGTTTGATAAGGCAAATCAAGCGTTACGTGGTGTACACTATGACTTTCATAACTGCACGAGATTTCTCCCGTTTTGTGGACGGAGCTCTCAGGCACATGTCAGTTGCGATTGTGTGCGCGCGTAGATGCACAGTTGTATGTGGACTCGCACTCGAATGTCGGATTACCTAAAGCCGGAAATGGAGCCGTTTTGCATGTAAAAAGGATGGGGAAAAATGGGAAGTCGCTTTGTATGAAAATGTCTTAAAGTATGTTGTCAGTCCTAGCACTCTGATTCTACGGTGTATTGCAATGCTTTAGCATTATCGCTTCCACTTGAGAGTTCTCTCTCTTTTTCTGTGTGTGTGTGTGTGAGAGAGAGAGAGAGAGAGAGTGTATGAGAGAGAGAGAGAGAGAAGAGAGTGGTATAAAATTTGTATATCTAAGCATATATGTATATATATATATATATATATATATATATATATATATATATATATATATATATATATAAATAAATTTCTGACTCACGTCGGGATCAGTCTCTCAGGTGGAAAGCAAGGGCGTTATCCACTAGTACAAGTCTAAAGAAATTGGAACCTGAGACCAACTGCACCCAAGTTACCTGGGCAAGCTAACTGCTTGCATACCAGCAGTTTTCCCCAACTTCCCGACTCAGTGACCCAATAGACAACATTTCATTCGAATTATCCCTTCTGTGAAGGGATAATTCGATGAAATGTTGTCTATTGGTCATTGCTGAGTCGAAAACCTTTGAAAAGAAAAAAAATCCTTCTTTTATTGTATGGCTACCTGAGAGACCTGGGTTCATTCCATTCGATGAAGATTCTATTCCACACGTGATTGGTTTGATGATTTCTATTTATATATAAGATCATTGTGTGTGTGTGTGTGTGTGTGTGTCTGTGTGTGTGTGTAGACATTGGTTGTCAACACCTTTGAAAAGAAAAAATCCATATTACGATTCGTATTGGTTTCTACCTATTTCCTGCAAGATCATTGTGTGCATCCAGAAGACGAAGCCACTTCATATGGAAGAAGCCCACAGGGGCCATTGACTTGAAATTCAAGCTTCCAAAGAATAGGGTGTTCATTAGGAAGAAGTAAGGGGAGGTAAAGGGATGTACATAAAAAAGAGATCCCACTTAATAAAAAAAATAAATTAATAGATATATAAAAATGTATTAAAATGCAAGGAGAACAGTATTAGGGTAGTAATGCATTGCGTCTTTGCTTGAATCTCTGAAGTTCCAATCGCACGATAGTCTCTGGGAGGCTGTTCCACAGTCCAACGGTGTGAGGAATAAAGGACCTCTGGGACTGAGAAGTTCGACAGCGAGGCATATTTACTGCATATTGGTGCTGTTGTTCAGAGAATCTGGTTGTTCTCGGCAGGCAGAGGGAATCAGGGGACCAATTGTGAATGTGAAAGATCTCTGTTGAAATACAACTTATGAAAAAGTGACAAACAAGAGACCATCCGTCGATGGACCAAGTCATAACTGCTACTGTTAGGAAACAGAACCCTACCACCACGAACCACTATCTAAAAGAGATAAATCTCTTGCAGAAGCAGACATCCACACCAGAGAGCAGTATTCTGGTAAAGAAAGAGAGCCTTTTGTGCCAGGTAGTAATGCCCTCTAGAGCCATCCCTTAAAGCTAATGAAAGGATTAAACATACATATACATATATATATTTATAAATATATATATGTATGTACATATTTATATATATATATAAATATATATATATATCTATATATGTATATAGTATATATATTATTTATATATAAATATATATGTATACATATATTTATATATAAATTAATATATATATATATATATATATATATATATATATATATATATATATATATATATGTATGCATATATGGATATATATATTTATATATATATATATATATATATATATATATATATATATATAAATATATATCTATATGTATATATTGTATATATATGTATATATATATATATATATATATATATATATATATATATATATATATATATATATATATATATAACTTTAGTGAGACAGAGAGAATATATGATCAATACCACTAATACTCATAATCCTTATGCATTTGAATGCGCTCAGTATGCATGTTTGACATCCATCTTGAGCAGTCAGTCTAGCAAGTATGGTTGTTTTCTGTAAGTAAAAGAGGAAGTTTGTGTCTGTCTGTCGTCCCTGACTGGCAGTCGTTTTGTCAGCTTAGCCGCAGAAGTAACAGCAACAGCAGTGGTGTCTAGACGGGAATTTTATCTAAGTGAAAGGAAGGGAGGATTGGGCGTCAGAAGCGTTTGGCTGTTGAAAAGATTTTGCTGAGATTTTCATAATAATGTTTCTTGGATCTTTATTAGTATGTTTTCTTCTAATAAATTGTAAATTCAGTCATATGTATATAAATTGTATATTCATATATATATATATATATATATATATATATATATATATAAAATTATGTATATATGTATGTATGTGCATATATACATATACACACATATATTATATATATAATATATATATATATATATATATATATATATATATATATATATATGTGTGTGTGTGTGTGTGTGTGTGTGTGTATGTACATATGTGTTTATGCAGATATTTATGCACAGAGTTTTTATATGTAATTTTGTAAGATTGACTTTTTAAACTATCATTTTTTTTTTTAGTTTTGTTTGGCATTTAATTCCATTTAATACAAGCGAAATCCTCAGCATTATTCTCAACGACATTGTATTCGACGACAGACTTCTTCCCAGATCTCCCAGGAGCGATGGGTCTTTTTTTAGTAAAGTCTTTTTTTTTTTTTTAAAGTCTTTCTGAAGTCATTTTTCATCTGTCTTTCTCTCTGATTTCCTGTCTGACTGTCTCAGATTTATTTCCTTCCGAAAGCAGAACTTTTCAGTCGGTTCAAAGACAGTGACGAAGTTGGAGAGAATTAAATAACTTCTGATGCTGGCAGTGCAGTGTATGAGTAGTATGATTTATGAAATCTCTCTCTCTCTCTCTCTCTCCCTCTCCCTCTCTCTCTCTCTCTCTCTCTCTCTCTCTCTCTCTCTCTCTCTGTAATATAATATATATATATATATATATATATATATATATATATATATATATATATATATATATATATATATATATATATATATATATATATATATATATATATATATATATATATATATATATATATATATATATATATATATATATATATATATATATATATATATATATATATATATATATATATATATATATATATATATATATCGTGTGTGGCAGGAGTACGTATACAAGCGTTTATATTCGACTGTTTGTTTGCAGTAGAGTGCACAGTACATCTGCTCTTCGCCGTTGTGCGGCGTAAAATTTTGCATGAAAAATGTAAACGACATACGACCCCGACCGTAATGTAGCAACTGGATGCTTTCCCTTTTTGAAAAGCAAATGCTGACAAATTACCGAGCTGAATATTGAAGGGAAACGTCGAATCGCAACGCTCAAAAAGCCAACCTAAAACAATGTATAAAATTGCCATCAAAATAACTGTGCCTGAATCACGTATCCCCTACGGCGTGTTCGTGGAAAATGCGATAAAATCGTTCGCTTTTCGGCTTTCAGGAAAATGTGGTAGGTACTGCCATGTAGATTTGGGGAGCATCGCATGAAGCTTTGAATTCCTGTTTATGATTATAGCCGAACCTCCTGACAAGCCGGAATTTTCGCGCCATTTTTACTCTGTCTTTAAATGTATTTAGTAAGGTGGTTGTATACAGTAGTCTTAGGTTTATAGATCGCGTTTGTGTCCATGGAGAGCGAGAGAAAATGCTTCGTAAATAACAACTAGTATTAAAAGGTTGTCGGTGTAGATTAAATTCCATGGTTTATGTGTGTGTGCCTGTTAGAAGGCCTTCCTTTGTGTCTGAAGGTGCATTGAAGGGCCTCTTTTATTTATGCAGGTATTTTCAGGAAAAGTTGATACGGCGTCATCTGGAACACTTTCTTTTCGGTGACTGAGTTTTATTGGCCGATGAGTGCCCATCTCGGCCTTTTCGTGAATAAAAAGTACTGTGTAAAAATAATTCCGTGTTATTTTTCGGTCGTGACAGCAGATATATTTTTGGAGAAAGGTTTGAAAGATTTTTCATTTTATGTAACTAGTCTGAGGTGAACCTTCCCTTCTTTGGCTGAGTCTTTGAGCTTCCATTGTTCTCTCGAGGGGCGTTCAATTCCCCGGCCGGCTGATGAAATAATTCATTTCTGGTGATGCTTCATTTCTCGATATAATTTTGGCATTCCAAATAAGCTGTAGGTCCCGTTGCTAAGTAACCAATCTTAGATCTTAAGTCTAATCTCAGCCCTAGGAGAGCTAATCATTTCTGGAAAACTTAAAATACTTGTGAACCTTCTGGTGTATGACTCATTAAGTTTCCATTTTCTCAGACATTACTGTGAAATAATCACTGTTTTTCCTTGGCAAATATTAATCCGTTTACTAATCTTTCACGCCCAGCTCATTTTGGCTTAAATCTTTCGATTATGTATATACTCGTTATTAAGTTTTAATTTTCTTATCTGTGAAACTGTTAAATTTTAATTTTTAATTATAATCTTTCGATCATTGAATAAATATATCGGCATAGCGTTTTTGTTTGTCCCTTCAAGATTTCATCCTTGAAACTGGAGGAACAACTGGACGTATTGGAAGCATTGCCATTAATTTGTAAATGCCACGTAGAGCATTGACACTGCAAGAAAATAAAAGCAAGACTCGCACAGCAGCATGTAAAACACGCACATATAAATTTATCCACGAATATTTCCACACAAATATCGTTTAATATCCAATTCACTGTACATTGGAAATAATTTACAACCAAGGGGGATTATAATTGATATGTACATCGTCCCCGGCAGGATTCGAACCTATGCCTATCGTTGTTTCTAAGACAGGCATCGATTCGAATCCTGGCGGGAACGGAGCCCTTATCAATTATAATTCCCTTTGGATGTAAGTAATTCCCAAGTTATAGTAAATTAGACATTACACGATAAATGTGGCGTGATATTTGACAATAAAAAAAATGTCACGCGTGAATAAGTGACACAAACACACACACATATATATATGTATATATATATGTATATATATATAATATATATATATATATATATATATATATATATATGTATGTGTGTGTCGCATGCGTGTGTTTGGTTTCAGTTTCATTCCCATATACAAGATTAGATATGAAACCAAAGCAGAAAATAATCTAGTAATATCAAGTTCACGATACCTTGAGAATACTTTATACCCAACAGAGTCGATTGAGTCCTGTTCAGTTCATGTACGCCTATCACATATATAATTCCCATTTAGTGTAAGTTAATCCCACTGTCATGATATTATCATGACAGTGATTTGATTGATTCAAATTGAATTTTATTTAATTCGCAAGATTAGCATTCGGTAGTTTCCTAAAATAGAGTTATTATTACTCATTTATTTTAGTAATACTCTTAATAATAATAATATTAGTCATTTTGAGGACCATTTGTATCGAAACAAATGGTACTCAAAATTATTATTATTATTATTATTATTATTATTATTATTATTATTATTATTATTATTATTATTATTATTATTATTATTTTATTATACACGTCTTTTATTGTTGTGTAAAATATTTAGCGTCCGTTGTAGTTTAGAAGATTTTTGAGGGACCACCAGCAGCCTTTAATGTGATTTATTGCAGAAAAGTGTCGTAATTTAACTGAGAAGTCGATATTTGATAACATTTAGCTTAGATAATTGGTATTTTTTGGAAGACTCTAAGATGTAATTGTACATGCTGGCAGTTGACTGAAAATTTTCCCTTTTTTTTTAGGATTACATGATAAATTTTGAAATAAGAATTATCTTTGTGATGTAGTATGTACTGTTTTTGTAGTATTTTGAGATATTATTATTAATATAATAATAATAATAATTATTATTATTATTATTATTATTATTATTATTATTATTATTATTATTATTATTTTTATTATTATTATTATTATTATTATTATTATGAAATTAATCAAAGATAAATAAGTTTCTGTTCAATTTCAGCGTTTGAAGCAAAATCAAAATTAAGAGTACAGGCAATATGTGTGAGGAAACCATTCAGAATTTCTAAATGTCGCTTCGAAATGCAACAAGACAAGAATGGCCGACTTTAGAACGCCTGCCAGTGGAATAAGTGATTTGGAGATTTACTCATGCTGCCGAGAAACTCTCTCTCTCTCTCTCTCTCTCTCTCTCTCTCTCTCTCTCTCTCTCTCTCTGATTTTTTTGTGGATATTGGGTCAGTAATTCATTTGAAATTTAGAAGTTGGAAGTCAATGCTGGAGAGTTTCAGTTATTTATAAGATATCGTTCTTGGTGGTGGACGATTGATTTAATGAAAGATGAATCATGATTTCTCCAGGAATTGTGGGGAGCAGAGTGCAGAATTACTGGAAGTCTGACTAACGAAATTTTGGTTACGGTGCATATTTTAATGTCTCTTTATTAAGGAGTTAGGCATTCATTTCATGTACGGCAGTATATACAACCCAACTTGAATATATTAATTCCTGATTAACGAAAAGAAACATTCTTTAATTTTATTTATGGAAATAATAAACACTTAAAGGTGAACATTTCCAGGAGGATTTAGTAAGCCTACAATTTACGTCAGTGACGGTAGGTGACCGTAAAACTTCCGACGTTGATAATACAGTAATCACCTTGTAAATTTCTCTTACCTGGAAAATGGGGTTCCTTCCGGGTTGAGCTTGGCTTCAAAGAGGAGCTGGTCGAGACAGTTGTATGCAGATGTGCCCCAGCCAAGTGTTCCTCGCTCGTGTGAATAAATTGAATGCGCGCTACGTGCGACGCTTCGTGCGTGTATTATTCGGATCCGTGGCAGCTATATATCATGTTAACAAAGGCATTATCTCTCTCTCTCTCTCTCTCTCTCTCTCTCTCTCTCTCTCTCTCTCTCTCTCTCTCTCTGTGCAATATGGAAGATTATGCAGAGATGAAGGTGCGGATAATGACAGAATAAATTGTGATAGATTAACTTACAGGTTGATTTATCCACCACGGATTTTATCCAGTAGATGCTACATGTCATTTCCGAGAAAAGTGTTTTTTATTTATTTATTTTATTTTTTATTTATTTATTTATTTATTTTTTTCAAGGAAGGGTACAGTTGTTGTTTTCCTGCATCGCACCCTTCCTTGCCTGCTCACCGGAAGGGAATTACAATAGACAACACAGGTTACCCTCACCCTTACACGTAGACTTAGGAACTTAGGCATTTATCCACAGAAAGAAAAGAAACTGAATGAATTCGATATTTTACCCGTTGATGATAATCGAAGACCGTACTGACTAGTAGATAAACAGTTATTATGGTACACTCAAATCCGAGCTTTGTAGAACTCGAAATGACTGAAAATAAAAGGTAAAATAATACTAGTAGAAAATTCAGTACCAGACTTTTCGGCAAGGAAGAATAAAGACAATTTCCCACTTTCATTTGGTATCTGAAACAAAAACCCTTCTTTTTTTCTTTCCGTAGATTTTCTTCCAAATGTTTCTTTTGGGGCTTCGTGAGTTGCCAGTGTCTCTGTGTAATTCTAAGCGTAAAAAGTAAATCATTTGTTACATGGCCGAAAATTTCTTGTTTGTATGTTAAATCTCAATACCATGTATATTTACATCATATTGTTACAAGGAAAACCCTGCTGTTTCCTTTTTGAATATTTGTTTGCTCTTGTGTTATGAAGGGAACACATTAGGCTTCTTGCTGTGCTATAAATTCATGCGTCTGGAGCTGTACGACATAAATTGTGACAGCTGTTGAAATGGAGCTGATGCCAATTTGCCGACAAATTGTCATGTGATGACTCTTTCGTGGATGCATTGGGGTTTAAAGATGCTTTGTATCTAAGAGAGAGAGAGAGAGAGAGAGAGAGAGAGAGAGAGAGAGAGAGATGCTTGGTGCCGTATTTGATTGCTTGGTGAATGCATGCACAAAGACAGGGATATTAAATCATAAAGGGCGCATCTTCCTTTCTTTCTGTCGTTAATGAAACATTGTTATTTCTTGTTTTCCCTTCTTTGTTCTTTTCGACGAGAGAAGAGACCCGATTTCCTAATTTGAAAACGGTTGCGTATGGATTAGTCGTTATCTCTGCATATTTTTACATCTCTGATGACCGAATGTAGTTGTTGCTCCTATGCAAATTAGTTTTGTTTCACTTTAAATGAACTCTGTGGAATAAAGTACTGCGGACGCTGTTCCACTCTGACCAGTCGTCATGTCGTTAAGGAGATAGCAAGGCATGAATTTTGCTCCATTTTTGTAAATTAATTAACTTTTTATAATATTTGGTGTGGATGTTTTTAGTCTCGCTGTGCTGTTATATGGTTTTCGTTTAGTTTTGATACAACATAGCATGAAATTTTTTAGAAAGGGTATAAAAATAATTTGTCCCTGTTTATTGACAATCCACATATTTTTTAGTAATAACGTTTTCATTAATTTGATATTTTGATTCACGCTTACAGTAAAGTCTACTGGAAGATGGGTGCTGCATAAGAGGTTTACAGAATGCAAAATATTTTCACGGCTGTAGAATATTATTTTTAAAGTTCCGGTTAGAGATACATTCTCTCGCGGGATTGATTTGCAGACTCTTGACAGTCAGATTTTGTGTGTGTGTGTGTGTGTGTGTGTCAGCTGTAAATGAATTCATTCCAACTAATGGTTAAGTAAATGTTTCCTGTGT
>NC_089792.1:20894788-20907288 GCF_040412425.1 Macrobrachium rosenbergii
TTCGCTCAGTGTAAAGCAAAACGCGTCTCATATGTAAGAGTTATATCCTTGATGAATAATGATGCTTTTGGTAGGAAAATGTTGAGTGTAGTTTGTATGTTGCTATTGTTCTCGTTATTTATTAGTGTTGTTTGGGAAGAGGACCCTCTTTGAGGCAAACTTCACTGAAAAGAATGGCACTTTGTATACTGTTGAGGTTATAATGTGCCTTCTCAACATGGCATATAAATTTCTTCATTTCAGCTGGTAAATTATAGAGCAGCTGACCGAAGTTCATTTATTATCCCAACGTTTCGGTAGTCTATGCTACCATATCCTAAGTGAGAAAGTAAGTGCAATTAGTAGCACGCCGTTTCATAAACTATTGTTTGTAAATCCATTTTCGAGTATAAATATTCCATGTTTGTACCCCTGGTGCTATTCTCCCTTAGTAAATAGTAGCATGGACTATCGAAACGTCAGGATGGTAAATGAACTTCGGACATCTGGTTTTAATTTACCTGCTGAAATGAAGAAACTTTCACGTCAAGTTCTGATGGTGCAATGTAACCTCAATGGCATATATAGTGCCATTATTATTACTATTATTATTATGATTGTTATTATTATATTGTTATTATTATTATTATATCTACAGCTTCTTTTTTCTGAGCTACAATTTCTGTTGTGCCAGACGTATGGCTCAGTTGTGTGTGTTTGTGTGTGTGTGTATATATATATATATATATATATATATATATATATATATATATATATATATATATATATATATATGTGTGTGCATGCGTGGTGTGTGTGTGTTGTGTGTGTGTGTGTGTGTGTGTGTTAGTAACACTGAAGTTATGGAGGATTTAATGGTCAAGGAAGGGGTAGGAGACACGGAAAATGAAAATAGGGTGCAATTTATTTGTTTTTGTTCTGGTAATTGGCGGTACTGTTTTCCAACAAAAGGCCATCGATAAATACACCTGGGCATTTCCAGATGGGACTATACAGACCAGATAGTTTACATACCCATAAATCGAGATAAAAAAGAACATTGAGGAATGTTCGGAGCTACAGAAGGGCAGACTTTCAACAGTGATCATCAACCTGTCATTGTCACACTGAAGTTGAAATTTAAAGCAGCCAAGAAAAATGCTGATAGCGTATCAAGTTTTAATACACTAAAGCTTCTTGAAGATGAACTTCAGAGGTTTTTGCAGTAGAGCATCAAAATGGAGTTGAGGTTCTTGAAACCATATGTGAGGAGGAGCAATGAATGAGGACTGTTTTAACATTAAGAATGTATATCAAGCCGCTGGAAAAGAAGTATTGGAATATGGGATAACAAGACATAAACCATGGATATGAGACAAGACAAAAGTAAATTTCACGGAAGAAAAGAACAACACAAAGTAGAATGTGCTAAGTGTTGAAGTCTAGATATTGAAGTTAAACGAACGTCAAGAAGAGACAATGGAGAACATTAGGACAAACAGGCTGATAACATTGGCAAAGCTGTGTATTCAGGAAGTGGGAATAATATTTGAGTAGCAGACAGAATTATTAGTGAAATATCTGTGTGGAAATGAAAACGGAAAAATACCTGCTTAACGGAGGATGGGCTAGTAATAACAGAAGAAGAAGAAAGGCAACTCTGGGGCGGAACATTTTTGTGATTAAATGGATAACATATGAAGGGGATAATTTGATTTATATACCAAAGGCTGAAGAATGTGCTTGTCAGTGAACTCACGGTAATTGAAGCAGAATCAGTAATCATGAAACTAAGGATATGGAAAACACCGGGTTACTATGGAAAGGCTGCAAAGATGATTTTAGCAGAAACGGAAATGACTTTACTATTTGCATAATATGGAATGAGGAAGTCAGGGCTAAGGTGCTTAAGCATGAGGACTTGATTGAGTGTGGTAACCATAGAGACATTGCGCTTGCTGCAGTTGTAATGAAAATATCCAGGATGCTTATTTCACCAGGCTTATGGAAGAAGCTGATGAAAGCTTAAAGATGAACAATCTGGTTTTAGAAAATGCAGAAGTTACATATATCAAATATTTGTGTTGAGAAAAATTGTGTAGAAGTGTATGCAATTTAAAAATCCCTTTCTGGTTCTTTTTGTTCATAGTTTTTTCAATAATGTATGCACAAACATTACGTGGATACAATACGATTGTAAGCGTCCACATTTAAATGATTTAACGTCTAGATGCATATGCAATGGGAATGTTTTATCAATAAATTCTCTTTACATACCTTGCTTAGAATGTCATAAAAGTGCATTTACATGTTCCCATTCCACAAAGAGAAAAAAATGTTTGAGCATGGCTTCCTTTGGGATAAATCCCACTTCCTAACCTTTCTGTTTCTTGTTCTTTGGGGCTTAGTCAGATGATAGTATTAGATTGCCCGACCCGTCGGCCTTTGCGTAAAAATAAATTTTTCCAAACAGAACCTGCTCATGCATATATTTTAAACAAACCCTTTTTTATTTATCAATCGTGTTTCATCCGACATTTGGCCTTTGAGAAAGGTGCATAAGACTAGTTCGTAAAACTGTCAAGGTTGCTTTTCTAATTCTTGATGTTTGTAACCAACCACGTCATGAGATACAAGGCTCTATATCATTTACTTGTTGCTTCATGCCCACTCTTCGTCTCTTGAGCGTCGATTTACACGATACGATCCGTCTTTGTAAGGTTACGGTTCGTTTACAGTCCACGAAATGTCATCATTGCCACTAATCGTCTAGGATCATATCATTTTCGTTCTCTCTTTGTAATGCCATTAATCATTCTCTCTCTCTCTCTCTCTCTCTCTCTCTCTCTCTCTCTCTCTCTCTCTCTCTCCATTATCCATTATCCATTTTAACTCTTCTGGTCTTGTTACTCGGTCCTTCATTAACCTGTTCCTTGATTATCCATTTTAACTTTTCAGGTATCCTTCAAAAAACCAAACAGTAAACAATAACTGCAATTGAGTGGTGGTGAAACCATTAATGATATCGACAATATCACCAAAAATATCTCAAATTAAAGGTAGACCAAGATGAATAATAATAATAATAATAATAATAATAATAATAATAATAATAATAATAATAATAATAAATAATAATAATAATAGCCATTCACTACTAGAGACTGGAGAATCGTATCAACTCATTGTGAATTTTATTTCTTTGTAGTAATAATAATAATAATAATAATAATAATAATAATAATAATAATAATCCCCAACTCTTCATCATACTCTAATTCAGAAATCAAAGTAAAAATACAGATGGGAGCTTTAGGGTAGTTGCGTCAGCTGTCATTATAAATGTGATTCCTCGAATGATAAACGTTTTATTTTCTATGAGGAAAGTGATATGTGCGTGTGAGTGTGGGCGCACGCGAGCGTGTTAGTGTGCGTGCTGTTGTGCATCTGCGTGTGCCGCCAACAAGGAATTTCATCCACAAAGCCAAGAGCGTTTTTTTTCTTAGTGCACTTGCACAATAGACATTCTGATAAAAACAAATAAAAATGCTTCGAAGTCTCTTTGGTGCAATCGAGTTTTCTGTACAGCGTATAATGCTGTATGAAACTCAGCCTCGCCGACCGTCAGTGGCCTGGTGGCCTTGTTTTGCGGTGACAGACGTACGATCATGGCTAACTTTAACCTTAAATAAAATACAAACTACTGAGGTTAGAGGGCTGCGATTTGGTATGTTTGATGATTCGAGGGTGGATGATTAACATACCACTTTGCAGCCCTCTAGCTTCAGCGGCTTTTAAGATCTGAGGGCGGACAGAAAAAGTGCGGACGGACAGAAAAGGTGCCGACGGACAGACAAAGCCATCTCAATAGTTTTATTTTACAGAAAGCTAAAAAAAAACATTTCAGACTGTTCAAGCCCAGAAACAGTGACATTGCAGTTCAGAAGAGCCCTTACTTACTCTTAAATGCAATGCGTCTAATACGAAAAAGTGATCACACTTTTTGAACGTTTTCAGAGATTTCTTCCACTTAACCAAACAGATAAAAATGCAACAGACGACTGATATATGGAATGTAAAGTGTGAACGGCATCAATGATACGCGGAATGTATAAAGTGAACACCCTCGTTGATTTTTACGAAGAAATCAGTTAAATCTGACAGTGCGCGTTAAACTTCACAGTTTCAGTCAGTGTGGGAAGTCCTTTCATGCCATTCGCTTTCCGAAGGCTGAGTTCTCCGCCGTCCTTTTGCATTTCTTGAGGCATTTCACTTGCATATTTTAAGGAATGCGAGTTTGCCATTGCGTAAGAAGAGCAGTTCATTAACGCAGGCTCCTCTTGCAAGACCGAGCTTATAATTGGCAGCCGGGCCAGGCTGGGACACTCCACCATAAAAAAATCTGTAATGGTTTCTTTTTTACATTTCGTTGGAAATAACATATGTAATCTAGGTTCGTTTGTTTGAGATGTTAACAGTAGCCTGCAATACGCATTATCCCAGTAATAAATATTAAATGTTGTATATTCCTTTTAAAGTGAAACTGTGATAAATATTTTCAAAGAGCAGTATTTTATCTTTTGAGGAGACTGCGATATATATATTTTACCATTAAAAGGTTGTACCCCCTGTATATTTGAACTAGGACATTAATAGATTGTATATTGCTTTACCTGTAATATTAATGGATTTTACCCTTGTTTGAACGATGTGGGGTTTTAGGGTGGAGGTGGAGTGCGAATGACGAGAAACATTTGGAAGGATCCCTCCACCCCCACCCACCCCCCATCATCCTTTTGTTATACACTTCCCCTCTAGGTCTGTTTTTTATAACTAATGCTGTCCATTCAATTATTGATTCTTCCTCCCGCCATTGCAGATTATTTCGTTATCAACCGATATTTTCTCTTAGCTCCCTTATTATCTTCATCTCCAATTTAGCCTCAATTTATACCTTTATGTGCTCGTTCGCTTCGCTTCCTCGTCTCGCATTACGATCTTCTCTTATATTCCTGTTTCAGTTCGTGCCTGATTTCCCGTGTACGGTTATATTTTCCGTAAAATATATTTTTTCGCATGATATTTTCCGGGAGGGATTTTTTCCCCCAGCGATTCAGATTTCCCCCTTTTCCCCTTTTATTTACCCCTGATCCCAATATCATTAATACTTTTTCCAACACCCTTCATTTTCAACCCTGCCTCTGTTATTCGAGCATCGCTTAATTTCCTCTGAAGCACCGCTTTTATCGTAAGCCATCTCCCTTTAACTCGCATTTCCCAAGCTTCTCTTGTTCTAAGACCTATATTTCTCCAAGTTATTTCAGTACAGTCTCCCTTTCCTTCACCCCGCGCCCCCCTTCCCAATGTTTTTTATCCATTCACGTCAGATTTCTTGCCGACTTTGGACTCGTTTCACTTTTTGTAATGATGCTATTTTGAGAAAAACTACTAGTGCGTTGTGTTTATTTCTAGGATTTATAAATCGAATGATTTATCTTTCTTGATAGTTATTATATACCTATTTTGGATCCATTTGTATTTTACTTTCTGGCATTCAAGAGACACCTCGAGTAACCTTTCTGAAAGATATAATTCGATGGCTTATTAAAGTGTTCATCAGCTTTATATATATATATATATATATATATATATATATATATATATATATATATATATATATATATATATATATATATATATATATATATATATATATATATATATATATATATATATATATATATATATATATTATATATATATACATATATATATATTATATATATACATATATATATATATATATATATATATATATATATATATATATATATATATATATATATATATATGTATATATATATGTATATATATATATATATGTATACACACACACACACACTGTATATTGTGTGAGTGTGTGAGCATGTATGTACATATTATTGTTCCAGCATGGGGGGGCATGGACAAAACATGGAGTACTTATAGGTAGAGAGTCGCATGAAGAGGGAAGAAATTCCGTAAGAGGTGCAATGAAGAAAATAATGGTACAATTAAGAAAAAATACAGAGGTGCAGTTGCATTACCGAAGAAAAGTACATATACCAGCACCCAAGGGGAAGTATAGAGTAGTAGAGAAGAAAGTGAGAGAAAAATAAAATAATTCATGAAAATGGAATGGTAAATATGGACAGACACTTAAGGGAAAATATTAATCAACTGTGGATAAAATAAAGTGCACAGATGAAGAAATGTTGGCTATAGTGCATTCATTCCTTAATCAACAAAATTATTTTGGGATTGGCTGAATGTGAAAGATGGAGGTGAGACTGATATGAATGAAACGAGAATGATAGAGGTTAGGGATAGTGTGAGAACTGTTGTGAAAAGGACTATTGATGATGTAAAGAGGTTCAGTTGAAAAGTTGAATATGGATGGGCACCAGAAATTGAAGGAATTACAAGTTAGATGCAGCAATGTAGAGATGAAAATGCAGTTGATTGGCTGACAAGGGTGGGTAAGGTAAGTCTGGATAAGGCAAAGGTTCCAAAGCCGTTAATGAGCTGAATAATTATGTCTTTGTATAAAGTTAAAAGTGATAGATGAAGCTGACATAACTGTAGGGTATAACAGTATTCACCGTCCCAAGGTGGGTGCATTTGATTTGACTGCGAATCGTAAGACATATAACAGAATGTGTGGTAAGGGAAGATCGGTGCTGGTTTAGATCAGGAAGAGAATACTTGGGTCATGTGTTGGTTATGAAACAGGATGTGAGAAGTGTGAACGTAAATAAGAAAAATTGTATGCGGTATTCGTGAACCTAAAAGAAGCTTATAGTAGTGTCAAAAGGGGAATGTGTAGTGAGAAGTTGAGATAAACGGTTAGACACATTAAAGACTTTGTAGAAAGGTTACCGTAGATGAAAGGGCGAATCAGAATGACCTGAGAAAGTTCGATCATGCAGGAAGAGTTGAGGACGAGAGGTTGACGAAAAGATTGTATAATTCAAAAGTAGTAGTAGGGAGGAGGAACGTAACACCTAGACATCGTGTGATAGACCATATGGAAAAGGTGCTGAAAAGGAAGGGTCTTAATATCCTGGAGCAGTGCCCTTCAAGATGGATGTAAACGGTACACTATGCATTCGGAGTTTTGGGTTGCTTATGATGAATCCTTTGTCTAGGTGTATGAACTGGTTCATCCACGATTCAGGAGGTAAAATATGAATGTAGCAGTGGAGCCACCACCTTGAAAGGGAAACGATTTATTATTGAATATATATATATATATATATATATATATATATATATATATATATATATATATATATATGTACATATATATACATATATACATACATACACACACACATATATATATATATATATATATATATATATATATATATATATATATATATATATATATATATATATATATATATATATATATATATATATATATATATATATATATATATATATATATATATATATATATATATATATAATAATGAACACAGTGAGTGAGAGGAGAAGAAACGGTAATTTATTTCGTCGTTACAATTGTGAGGCTCTGATGAAATTATAACTAGGTTTATGACATTTACTATGTAAACAATTAATAATTTTCCAAGGCAATTAGGATTCATAGAGTGGTATAAAAGAATTTTTCAACCCTTTTAACACAATTCCGTTCTCTGTAACAACTTATTTTGTACATTGCGTTTTTTAAGGAGAGCTAATCTTCTAAAGATAGATATTAGGTCTACAAATTAACCACGGGTGATTATTGAGAGAGAGAGAGAGAGAGAGAGAGAGAGAGAGAGAGAGAATCTAGACAAGAAATATTAGTTCATCGAGAACCAAATAGACAGTGATAAGTTGTCAGAGAGAGAGAGAGAGAGAGAGAGAGAGAGAGAGAGAGAGAGAGAGAGAGAGATCTTTGCCATGCCTTTTCGCTTTTTAATGTGCACATTAATGTAGTTACATTTTTTTAGTGAAAGTACCGACACTGTTCTCAGTTAGAGATCCTGAATAAAAAAAAAAGTATAACGTCATTTTTCATCTCAAGATGAATTAGGATCCAGATTATTTTCCCCTTGTTCTTATTGAGTATTTTGAATTTATTTTTTTTTTCATTCCTTTGTCAATTTTGTAGATTACCGTAGATTTTGTAACTAAAAATTCGTAGATAAAATCTTTACTGAAGAATTTCATTATTTTGACTCAAAATTACAGACTTCATTCAGAAAATATTTTGGATTTGTATGGCAAGTTTCACTTGGTATTTTGTGACGTTTTACTGGGAATTAATTGTCGTTGTGTTCTTATTTTGTTCTTAAGGATAGACAGATGATATTTTGGCCGCATTATATTTGGTAGTTAACGGCATTGGTACCTGTTTATATATATATATATATATATATATATATATATATATATATATATATATATATATATATATATATATATGACTATTTATCACATCACCGTCATATATGTTACCGAAGTTTTTGTAATAAGACGTTTACCAGCGACGGACGAGGAATCAGGACTTATCATTGTGTTCTTCAACTTCGAACTTGTTTTGCGTTTGTGGCCGATTTCGTTAGTGCGTCACTGTAGTCCTGATTCCTCGTCCGTCGCTGGTTCGACCCCACGGGACGGTGACTTATTATCAACAAAAATTCCCTTCGGTAACATATATGATGGATATCGTCTCCAAACGCAAAACACCTGAGTTCGACGGGTGAGTTGATGGGAGATGTTATTCACTTATACCTCTCTTGTGGCCGATTTCGTTAGTGCGTCACTGTAGTCCTGATTCCTCGTCCGTCGCTGGTTCGACCCACGGGACGGTGGACTTATTATCAACAAAAAATTCCCCTTCGGTAACATACATGAAAATATATTATTTCAGGTAGAGTGAATTGGATATTAAAGGACGTTTGTAGCTTTCTGATTATATATATATATATATATATATATATATATATATATATATATATATATATATATATATATATATATATATATATATATATATATATATATATGTGTGTATGTATGTATGTATGTATGTATATAATATTGTGTGTATGTGTTTGTGTATAGAGATAAATATATACATAGATATTCATATACATATATTTCGTCATATGTGTATATGTGTGCGCCCTTTTGTGTCTTTGAAGATGTTTTTATTTGTCCTTTCCCAATGTACGTGAGCAGCATTCAGTAATCCACAGTGGGCCTATTATCGTTTGCTCCATTGTGAAATATGGAACCAGCTGCCTACTTGACATGAATGCAAAATGAAGCCTTGATGTGTCACAAGATATTGGATTCTCCTGTTGTTTGTCAGTAAGAGACAAACGCACACACACACACACACACACACACACACAGAGAGCATGAGAGAGAGAGAGAGAGAGAGAGAGAGAGAGAGAGAGAGAGAGAGAGAGGGGTCATCCAGCATGCAGCACAAGCAAAGAGGGAGATAGTGGAAGAAGATTAAGTTTTATTTTTAAGTATTTTATTTTGTTTTAAACAAAAGCATTCCAATTATTTGTATACACACATACAGATGGGTATTGACACGCCATTACACACACACACACACACATATATATGTATGTATGTATGTATATGTGTATGTATATATATATATATATATATATATATATATATATATAGAGAGAGAGAGAGAGAGAGAGAGAGAGAGAGAGAGAGAGAGAGAGAGAGAGAGAGAGAGATGTTATAAAGGAATATATTTCATACAGTATAAAGTCACCATCTGATGAACGCGAGCAGAGATTTGTTCTTCCATCCTCAGTTATTACACCGATAAGCAGATTATGTTTTTGACCTGGTACGTTATGGGTGGATTTTGTGAAGATTGCACTAAAGACAGGTCTAGTAAGAGGCATTGTTACATCTCGAGAAATAGCTATAGAATTGTAACATTTGACCTTTCTGGAGAGTGAAAGGTCAAATAAGAATTAAACATTGGTCGTAAATATTGAAGGATTTGGGGAAGAGACTCCATAATTGGCATCAGCCCACACTAATAAATCATATGTGCAGATTTGAGTTCAAGGTCACTTTGAGAGGTCAAAGGTCAAATGAAAATTTGAGCTTGTCATTTTCATTTGACCTTTGTAAGATAAAGACTTCCTGTTTGGAATGTCTAATGTACTAATGACGCTAATACGAAGAGTAAGATGGAGGTCATACTTGGAGATCAGTTTTCGTGTAAGAATTTAACTTTTTCCATAACTTTTGAAGTATACGAGATAGAGCTTTCTTATCCGGCAAATGGGCAAATTCAAACCAGTAATTTCTGCAAATGGACAAAATGATACCAAGTTGATACTAAAATGTCAAATTCATAACTTTTCCATCGTATGTGTACAATACAGTAATGATGCCAGTATGCATTGTGATATGTCAGGGTCAAGTTCATATCAAGAGATCAAAGGTTAAGTAAGTATTTATCTTTGGCCATAATTTTTTAACTTTACGAGATAGAGTATGTCGCGTCTTTTGAAGAGAAAAATCCTCTGGGGAGTGGATTTCTTTGCCTTGGTGGAGGTGTGCCCTCTGCGAACGCCCTTGATTTTCGTGGAATTAGGTCATACGAAATTATTCACTTAAGGAAGAACTCCACCACGGAGGAAGCTTCTTCTTTTACTGTTATTTCAGACGAAACCTCAAAAAAAAAAAAAATGTCTTATGGCAACGCCGCATACACGTTGTAGACTCGGCCATTTCATTTGCATTTTAATGAGGGTTCTTTTGTTTCTTTTGTTTCAAAGTTAAGCGGAAATGATATTAAAGAAAACTTCTGCATGAATATATTGTCATTCCTATCCGTTGTTTTTAGCGGTCATTTTTGGTGTTATTTTCTGTGGTAAATCTCTCATTATCCATTAGATTTAAATCTCTCTCTCTCTCTCTCTCTCTCTCTCTCTCTCTCTCTCTCTCTCTCTCTCTCTCTCTCTCTCTCTCTCTCTCTCTCTCTCCATAGAGCTGTCTGACAGATAAAGCTTTTCTGACGACAGATTTTGAGTACAAAAAATTCTCTACCAAAATTCTTCAGCCTTATTGCAAGGATGGGAATAATTTCTGTCCTCGGTGAATTTGACAGTGAACGTGGATTCTCACGAGTAATCCTATGGGTGGCATAGGCTGAGGCTGGGTTTTTTGGGGGAAGGGATTTATCACGTTTATTTCGGGGTGAGTTCTCTTTATTTTTCGCTTTCATCTCGCCAGAGGAAAGATGAAGCTTTTTGAAGGTTTCCTTTATGGCTTGGCCTGATGAAAAGTCAATATATATTTCGAATGCTCAGGTCCTCTTGATATCAATTTCTTGTTCTTTTTTATTTTCAGATTTTTCTTTTTCTTTTTAGTTTTTTGTAATCTTCATTTTTATTGCTTTTTATTTTCTTTTTGTTTTGTTCTCCTTTCTTTGGAATTATGGATTACCTGCAGTATTTTCTTGTTTTCCTCTAGATTTTTCTCAGTTAGGCAGTCTTTATCAAGTAGGTAAGCAAAAATAATTCTTCGATCTACTTGAAAACATTAATATTGTATTTATAACTATCATACATTAACATTTCAATCTATTCTCCCATTAGAACAGGTTCGTATAGGTGCACGCGGGCATTTTTATCACACATATATGTATACAGTATACTGTATGTATATATTATATACATATATATATATATATATATATATATATATATATATATATATATATATATATATATATATATATATATATATATATATATATATATATATATATATATATTTAAGGGATGTATGTATGTATTTGTGTGTGTGTGTGTTTCACATAGACTCAGAAATGCATTGAGCAATTTCAACCAGACTTGGTATACATATGACTTACTATCTCGAAAAGAACACTGTGTGGGTAAGACATCACTGGCACCAAAGGGTGTGTGGGTGGGAAGGGGCTGACGTAAAAATCTAATCCATAGTTTTCGAGGTCGCTGAGATGAATAGTGACACTCCCGGTTCCCTTTAAGTCCAATTTCAGTCCCAATACTTCGTTCTTTTCTTATTTTGAATACAAGCTGTTGTATATATGCAAAGCTAGAAAAGTCCTGACTAAACGAACAGACAAAGGGGTCCCTAGAAATATTAAAAGCAATGAAAAATTTATTAAATTAAAAGCAAAAACTGTTATAAAACTTAATATAATCCAATATAAGTTCTGTTGAAGCGGAAATGACACAATTTTAATATAATCTTGCATTTTTCTTGGTCGTGTTATGAAAAAGGTTATTTGTATTCCCTGTCACGGACTTTTTTTTCATGTATGTTTTGTAATGTGGATGAGTAGCCTATGCGTGATATGAGTCGGAGGAAATGAAAGTCATTAATCTTAGATTACAGTAATTACGAACATGGCTCCAGTACCTGAAATAGCGGAGACTGTTTTCATTGTTTGTAAAAGCTCGGAAGTTATTATCGTTGGCCGAAAA
>NC_089792.1:20914788-20929788 GCF_040412425.1 Macrobrachium rosenbergii
TGTTCATTTGATCTTCACAACAGCCTTTCAAGGAACATTTTTCATCCCTAAGGGAATTCAGTTCCACGTTTCAGTATGAAGTGATGCATTTAACGAAACATATTTCTTTTGTATTTTGTAGCACAATTATTAAAAGCTCAGTTTAACGATATGTTTCCTGAATGTATACAGAAGTGCTTTGGTAATCACAGTATTTAGGGATTAACTTTTAATCCATGCTTGATCCCATAAATTTCTGAACTTACAATAGGTATATTTTATGAGTGGTTTCAGGCATTCTATACCTTTTATTATTGGTATTTCGTATTATACAAACACAAACACACACACATATATATATATATATATATATATATATATATATATATATATATATATATATATATATATATATTATATATATATATATATATATATATATATATATATATATATATATATATATATATATATATATATATATATATATATATATATATATATATATATATATATATATATATATATATATATATATATATATATATATATATATATATATATATATATATATATATATATATATATATACTATTATATATTTATATATATATATATATATATATATATATATATATATATATATAAAAAAACAAAGTATACGGCCACGAGGGAAGTTAATAACGTAATGTAAGATCTTTCGCCGGCAAGATATTTACAAACTTAAGAATGCTTTTGAGGAAAATACGAAAGACCTTACACTCTGCCATTTCACTTGCCTGGCAGCTATAAACCCTATGAATATTCTAATCACATCTGATATATATATATATATATATATATATATATATATATATATATATATATATATATATATATATATATATAGAGAGTATATTATTATTGGTCACATTTTTACCTGGTACATGTGTATTTGTATAAGACACCTTGAAATTTTTACTTTTCAGTTTTATCACACAATAATGCAGCCTTTACAACGAGTCTTGAACCTCTAACCGCGCACGTTAGGTTTAGGTTGCTGCTAACCTTAATTGTTAGGCCACAAGCAATGGCAGTAAACGGTTAAACACCATGCTATGAAGGTGAGAATGGGTTTATTCCAGCTCTAGAAAAAATAACTGAATCCGGCAGCTATAAGTGTCCACGAGCGGAAATAGATTACGTCCTTCACTGTTAAAGTTTACTTTACCCCACCTATCGTGCCTGGGTTCAAATGCTACTGCGGGAGCTTACGTATTTTCATTTGTTTCTTACCCTTTACCGATTCTTTTTTTGGTCCAGACCAGCAGGAAACCTATCGATATTTAATAAATGCCATAAATTTCATCCGTCCTCTTTGTAACTTTTTCCCTTTTAAGAAACGCGTCAGCACCGCTGACTCAAAATTCCATAGCCTTGGAGTGTCCTAACAGCAGTCAGAAGGAGTTCGGTAAAAGACTTCCTTGGACACTTTTAGTAATACCGTGATCTACATTTAAACTGTTATGTTATTGATGTATTCCTTCCACAGTGTTGAAAGAACAAATTTCCGGTTTTTTTTTTCGCTACCTTTATGCCCTCGCAGTGCTTGTTTCGCTGAGAACATTTGATATTGTTCGCCAGCATATCAAACCATTCTCCTGTTTTCCAACTCATTGTGTATTTTTGTGTTCATTTAGTTTATATTGATAAGTATTCATTACCTTACATGCATCCTTATTTAACACAACGAAGGAAAAATCCACTGAGCAGAACATCATCATTACCTAAAAGAAATAAATCATATTGTCAACCCGCGACTCTCTTGCTTTCTTGCCGGCACCGGTATATAAAATATGACTCCAAAGCGTTCTTCAGCATATGCCCTTGTAACCTCTTCAGTCATTCACAGTATGTCTCTTCACAGCTTTCCTCTTTCTTCTATAGGACGTATGACCGACCAACTCGTGTGTTTATCTAGCTGTAATATAAAGTTATAAATGAAAGAAAAACCTCGCCCTGTCTTCGGAGAGATAGTTAGAGACCCTGCCTTTCATAAAGAAGCAATAATATGTGAGTTAGGTAAAAAACATGTGAGAAAATTCCAAGAACGAGTCATGTAACCAGTCGCCGAACAAGGCAGATTAATCAAGGAATTAAGTTCAGTGTCGAGTTCTTTTTTTTTTTTTTTTTCTTTGAATCCTGGATGGTCTCGGTGCCTTGTTAATAGAACATGATATATTTCTCTCTCTCTCTCTCTCTCTCTCTCTCTCTCTCTCTCTCTCTCTCTCTCTCTCTCTCTCTGAGTAGAGTTTGTGGTTGAGTTGCATTTAGGTTATAACCATAATGACAGCCGTAATTATAAGTAATTTTTGATGTGTCATTTTTATGGCTGTATTCGTGAATTTAATCATTAATATTTGTGGCAAAAGCGGGAATAACACACGAAGTGTGAGGTGAATACATTTTTGTAGAATAAGTAAATAAATACCTCAGAATATGTAAATAAATAAGGGTAGAGCAATTGTGTATATTTATGTATAGCAGAGAATAAATATTCAAAATATAAATGAAGTCATATTCGAAGAAGAGATGAATGACTATTACTGAATAAGTAGCTATACTTCCAAAGAATGATAAATACATATAAAAAGAAATAAGAAACGTTAGGGAACAAACAGCTGCATTTGAGGCAAAAGATGAGATTTTACATTTTACTGACCTGACTTGGAGCAGGGTGAGAGGCGCCAAATCCAGTTGCTCCCAGTGCCACCAATACGCCTGAAAAGGCAGAAGGGAAAAATCGTGTTTTTTCGCCTTCGTCAATGGGAAGCTAAGGATTTTACGTCTTTTTAACCCTGTTAACTTCATTTCCTGTGAATTGGCGTGAAGATTTTACCTGTTTTTGATTGGTCTAGGAATGTCATTGTTTTTAACTTTCACTCGGATTCATAGGTATGAAAAAGGACTGAATTTCTGACTTTTCTTTGTGCAGAGGAAGACTGTTATTCAAAGGATCATTCCTCTATGTAAAAATGACTAGGCATGATTTTTTTATTTTTTTTTTTCTTGGTTAGCTTTTACTCAAGATATGTAACTGACCACTGCTTTTTGTACGAGAATTATTTTAGTAATAGGCACTGCCTTTTGCGGCTTACTCTTGTGTGGCTTTGTAAGAATAGATGGAGGCTCATTTGTGTTAATGCTAAAAGAATAGAGAAAATTGGTTAGTTATTTGTCTAAAATATTTTAAGCTGTTGTTATTATTATTATTATTATTATTATTATTATTATTATTATTATTATTATTATTATTATTATTATTATTATTATTGTTGTTGTTGTTGAGAAAATTAGACAAATCTGCTATTTTTTTTTTTAGTTTTCTTCGTTTGTTTCCTTTGTGGATTCTCGTTTATCAACGAGGAACGTGTCATAAAAAAAAAAGTATGTGTGAAACATTTAAGAATTCCTAGCCGCATAATGCAAGTTAACGCGGCTTACGTAATTGCGGTAAAAGCTGTAAAAAGAGACCAGTAAATCCCCACCTCCTTTGATAAGCTTTCTCGTAATCCCCCTTGTTCATATTTCTCTCGCCTTGTGTACCATCATCATCCATTCATCACGCTTTCTTTACTTAGTGTTCCGCGTGTAACTAATGCAATATGAACATGCGATGGAGACGCCCAGTCTCTCCGCACATGTCTCTTTTTTGCACTATCTATCGCCCTAATTAACTCTATTCAGCGTCGCATAGGTGATTTGCGCTTCCTCCTAATTCGGTTAATGCAAACATGACGACCAGGTATGGCGTGTCTGCTCGCAGCAGCGCACATTAGGCGCACTGTTCACGTCTCGTTTAAGCAACTCATAATTTCGGGCAGAACTCACGTTATGATGAGGGTGGTGGGCGTGGGTGTGCTTGTTGGTTTAACCTTTCCAGTTATGTTGAGAATATTCTTTTGAATGACTCTCATAAAATACTTTAATGGATTTACTTGGAGACATGCTTTAGTTACTAGTTTTGGGTTTTTATTGGTCTTCAGTCATGGACCTAACCTTCTTCTATTTTTGTTAGATATAATTCAGTTTAGTTATGGACCTAATCTTCTTTTTTATGTTTCTTAGATATATTTAATTGAATGTCATTGCTGAAAAAAGCAATCTTATATCAAACATCCGAGACTAGTTCTCTGAACGTGGCCCACATGAACCCAGCGTCCCAGGACACTCGTCTGAAGTGACAGCTTAGAAAACAGATTTCATATTTATAAAAAAAAGAAATTCTACCCAATCTTATCGCCTCTGTACTTCATTCAAGATTTTTCCCAGCTTAGCAACTGCGTTTGCCCATACAAAACAAAACTGAAATCATTAAATTATATCGTTTTACAGATATATCCCAACCTTAGTTGGCGTTATTGGAACCGATGATTGGATCGTGTGATTAATAACAATAATATATATATATATATATATATATATATATATATATATATATATATATACATACATACATACATACATACATACATACATACATACATACATACATACATACATACACATAAGTATGATGAGAAGAAAGGCATTAGTGGCTAAATATGTTTTTCTAGTATCACTCAGTAGATCGACTGAAAAATTCCGGGTTTTACTCTTAACATTTTTTTTTTTCGTTATGCGCAGTATATTGATTTAAACTTTCATCTTGAGGCTTATCTTGTTCCATTAGAATAATAATAATAATAATAATAATAATAATAATAATGTCATTCTAATTTCTTTATCTTCAGTCTTCCAGAATTCTAAATTTACTTTCCGTCGATCAGTGGGATGGAACGTGAACCAGAAAACGTAAGAAAAGAATGCAGATAAAAGTTAATTATTTATTGATAAGCTCATTATGGCACGACGAGGCCACAGCAGAGTGAGACAATAAAATACAAAGAAAATAATTCATGTACGAAGGTTATGTACCGATGGTGATTGTCTTGGATTTGTGATTAGAGCTTTTGTTATTATTCGTGTCTCCCACTTTAATTGTTTTTTATTCTTGCTTATCCATAATTCATTTATGAGTTTTGATCGGACAGTTTTCATCGTTATCTTATATTGCAACGATTTCTCTCTCTCTCTCTCTCTCTCTCTCTCTCTCTCTCTCTCTCTCTCTCTCTCTCTCTCTCTCTCTCTCTCTCTCTCTCAGAGAGAAATTATGATTTTTTATTAATGAAAATGCGAATCCTTAAAAGTGTGTACAAGAAAAAGAACGTCGGTATCCACTGGAGCGTTAATCGTAGAAACAATGGAGCTGGGATGACGCTCTCGTCTAGAGACTTGCATTGCTTGAGAACCTTTCATTCAGTAGCACGGAATTTCCTGCAATTGCAGTCAGAAACTCATCACTTTATGGCTCGCATTCCCGTGGGTTAATTCATGCTGAGACTCGCTTTTCGTCGATACATACGCCTTTTCATCCCACACAGCATTTCCATCATCCTGCTGCATATATCCGCAACGCAGTCCGTGAAAGTCTCGCACTTTCTGACGAGGCCAGTCTTCCGTTTTCTATACAGGTCCGTGCCATATTGAACATTTCTGAAGCTGTTTCTTAATTTGAGAAGTTTCTTTATATTCTTGTCTTTCCAAGTCACCACTGACTTTCTGGGATTTATGATTAGAGATTTTATATTTATTCATGTCTCCCACTTTAATTGTTTATAAACCTAACAGTTTGTGAATATTTAATATATATATATATATATATATATATATATATATATATATATATATATATATATATATATATATATATATATTATATTAGATTAATATTTTACTACATGGTTATAAAATAGGGCTGCTGGATATAGCGAAGCTCTCTCGGACTCACATATACAGAATATGCATATTACTTTCTGTACGTAATGCAATCCCCTATTTAATATCTCTCCCCATATGAGCTGCGTTTTATCCATACAACCCTCATATTACCGGACGTCACGCGAGCTTCTTTATATGACTTACCCCTTATTTGCTCTCATTATATTTCAGGGAATCACGTGACCTTGTGAAGTAATTAGGCTACCTTATCTAATAAATTCGTTTGCATGCCATGAACCATTTTGTGTCGCTTATGGTTTTCACTTAACGTCGACTAATTCACTCATATTTCAGCTTCCACGTTTGAGGTATTTTATACTTGTATTTTTCGTTCGGTCGTGTGTGTTCAGATGGGGTTTTTTTTTTTTTTTTGGTACTTGGGATCATAACTCTCTCGTGGTTCAGTGGTTACAGCAGTTTCCTCACCGTTAAATGACATTTTGCCTCTTTTGATCGAAGCAGTGACTTGTGCAACTGGTAGTCAGTCGATTATGGTGGGTGACAATCATGGCTGAAGTGGGCGTAGGGCTATGAATCTCTTCCTAAAAGACTTCTGAGAACTGCAAGGTTTGCGTCTTTTTAGAGCCATATACTTCAATGGGAAAACTGTATTTTACGAAATACAGTGATATATATATATATATATATATATATATATATATATATATATATATATATATATACAGTATATATATATACATGCAAGCACACACAAATATATATGTGTGTGTTTGTGTGTGCATGTGTATGTCGTGAATCTCATACTAGACGTTACAATACTCATACGCATATGTATGTATATATATATATTATATTATATTATATTATATATATATATATATATATATATATATATATATATATATATATATATATATATATATATATATGTTAGTTTGTCACTTCACTCTTCTTCCATGTGCAAAATAATGAGATTCAGCTCCTGGGCTGGGCAGGAGGATGTATCCTACATGATTGCTTTGAGTGTGAGTTATTTGTGGTGCAATATCTGAAATTATAGAAATATAATGTGTAAAATTTAATATATATATATATATATATATATATATATATATATATATATATTTATACATACATATATGTACAGTATACATACACATACATACATACATACACCAAAGCCTACATGAAAAACTGTAAAGTGACTAACGTTATTCGGTTCGCTGTTGGTTCCAGAAACCTAATTTATTAGAGTAAGTTGATTCACTGTGGGAATTCTACTGAACTGAACTGTATAATTCACTTGAGGGATGGATGTCCCTCGTATATTGTAATTCTGGAAAATATTGTGCTACACTCTGGAGTATGGCAACCATGGCGGCACGCTTAGTTGGAGCTAAAGCTGAACGGTGAAGTAGTTTAGAGCGTAGGGGTAAATAGCACAGAAGACAATGGATGGTAAAATAGTTTTTTTTATATTTTATGGGTGAATTAAAATGCAGTATAAGTGGTCATAAGGGGGAAATAAAACTGAACATAGGGGCCAATGCATATAACATGGTATACAGAAGAATAGATTATAGAAAGATAGAAAAAAGAATGAAAAGAAACAGAGCACAATTAAAGATAATTTAGGATGAACGTAAATAATAGAGAGCGTAAAGGTAAGTCAAATATTTGTTTAAATGTGGAGAGAATACAGCGCATGATGGGAAGACTGGAGCGTAAATGGGAAGAGAGTAGAACACGAGGATTGATAAGATAGAGTAAAACGCATAGAGCATAGGATGAAAGAGGTAGAGCCCAGGTAAAAGGAATAGAGCATAAGTTGGCAGAGGGTACAGCCCAGGTAAAAGGAATAGAGCATAAGATGAAAGGGGGTAGAGCCTATGTAAAAGGAATAGAGCATAAGATGGAAGAGGGTAGAGCCTAGGTAAAAGAAATAGAGCATAAGATGAAAGAGGGTACACCCTATGTAAAAGGAATAGAGCATAAGATGGAAGAGGGTAGAGCCTAGGTAAAAGAAATAGAGCATAAGATGAAAGAGGGTACACCCTATGTAAAAGGAATAGAGTGTAAGATGGAAGAGGGTAGAGCCTAGGTAAAAGGAATAGAGCGTAAGATGAAAGAGGGTAGAGCCTAGGTAAAAGGAATAGAGCATAAGATGAAAGAGGGTAGAGCCTATATAAAGGAATAGAGCTGTAAGATGAAAGAGGGGTAGAGCCTAGGTAAAAGGAATAGAGCATAAGATGAAAAGATGAGGGTAGAGCCTAGGTAAAAGGAATAGAGCATAAGATGAAAGAGGGTAGAGCATAGGTAAAAGGAATAGAGCATAAGATGAAAGAGGGTAGAGCCTAGGTAAAAGGAATAGAGCATAAGATGAAAGAGGGTAGAGCCTAGGTAAAAGGAATAGAGCATAAGATGAAAGAGGGTAAAAAAGGAATAGAGCATAAGATGAAAGAGGGTAGAGCCTAGGTAAAAGGAATAGAGCAGAAGATGAAAGAGGGTGAGCCTAGGTAAAAGAAATAGAGCATAAGATGAAAGAGGGTTATATAAAAGGAATAGAGCATAAGATGAAAGAGGGTAGAGCCTATATAAAAAGGAATAGAGCGTAGCACAATGAAAGAGGGTAGAGCCTAGGTAAAAGGAATAGAGCATAAGATGAAAGAGGGTAGAGCCTAGGTAAAAGGAATAGAGCAGAAGATGAAAGAGGGTAGAGCCTAGGTAAAAGAAATAGAGCAGATGAAAGAGGGTAGAGCCTAGGTAAAAGGAATAGAGCATAAGATGAAAGAGGGTAGACCTATATAAAAGGAATAGAGCGTAAGATGAAAGAGGGTGAGCCTAGGTAAAAGGAATAGAGCATAAGATGAAAGAGGGTAGAGCCTAGGTAAAAGGAATAGAGCAGAAGATGAAAGAGGGTAGAGCCTAGGTAAAAGAAATAGAGCATAAGATGAAAGAGGGTAGAGCCTAGGTAAAAGAAATAGAGCAGAAGATGAAAGAGGGTAGAGCCTAGGTAAAAGAAATAGAGCAGAAGATGAAAGAGGGTAGAGACTAGGTAAAAGAAATAGAGCAGAAGATGAAAGAGGGTAGAGCCTAGGTAAAAGAAATAGAGCAGAAGATGAAAGAGGGTAGAGCCTAGGTAAAAGGAATAGAGCATAAGATGAAAGAGGGTAGAGCCTAGGTAAAAGAAATAGAGCAGAAGATGAAAGAGGGGTAGAGCCTAGGTAAAAGGAATAGCGCATAAGATGAAAGAGGGTAGAGCCTAGAGTAAATGAAAGAGGTAAGATGAAAAGATGGGTAGAGCCTAGGTAAAAGGAATAGAGCATAAGATGAAAGAGGGTAGAGCCTAGGTAAAAGGAATAGAGCATAAGATGAAAGAGGGTAGAGCCTAGGTAAAAGGAATAGAGCATAAGATGAAAGAGGGTAGAGCCTAGGTAAAAGGAATAGAGCATAAGATGAAAGAGGGTAGAGCCTAGGTAAAAGGAATAGAGCATAAGATGAAAGAGGGTAGAGCCTAGGTAAAAGGAATAGAGCATAAGATGAAAGAGGGTTTGTAAAAGGAATAGAGCATAAGATGAAAGAGGGGTAGAGCCTAGGTAAAAGGAATAGAGCATAAGATGAAAGAGGGTAGAGCCTAGGTAAAAGGAATAGAGCATAAGATGAAAGAGGGTAGAGCCTAGGTAAAAGGAATAGAGCATAAGATGAAAGAGGGTAGTGCTTATGTAAAAGAATAGAGCATAAGATGAAAGAGGGTAGAGCCTAGGTAAAAGGAATAGAGCAGAAGATGAAAGAGGGTAGAGCCTAGGTAAAAGGAATAGAGCATAAGATGAAAGAGGGTAGAGCCTAGGTAAAAGGAATAGAGCAGAAGATGAAAGAGGGTAGAGCCTAGGTAAAGGAATAGAGCAGAAGATGAAAGAGGGTAGAGCCTAGGTAAAAGGAATAGAGCATAAGATGAAAGAGGGTAGAGCCTAGGTAAAAGGAATAGAGCAGAAGATGAAAGAGGTAGAGCCTAGGTAAAAGAAATAGAGCATAAGATGAAAGAGGGTAGAGCCTAGGTAAAAGGAATAGAGCAGAAGATGAAAGAGGGTAGTGCTTATGTAAAAGGAATAGAGCATAAGATGAAAGAGGGTAGAGCCTAGGTAAAAGGAATAGAGCATAAGATGAAAGAGGGTAGAGCCTAGGTAAAAGGAATAGAGCATAAGATGAAAGAGGGTAGAGCCTAGGTAAAAGGAATAGAGCATAAGATGAAAGAGGGTAGAGCCTAGGTAAAAGGAATAGAGCATAAGATGAAAGAGGGTAGAGCCTAGGTAAAAGGAATAGAGCATAAGATGAAAGAGGGTAGAGCCTAGGTAAAAGAAATAGAGCATAAGATGAAAGAGGGTAGAGCCTAGGTAAAAGGAATAGAGCATAAGATGAAAGAGGGTAGAGCCTAGGTAAAAGGAATAGAGCAGAAGATGAAAGAGGGTAGAGCCTAGGTAAAAGGAATAGAGCAGAAGATGAAAGAGGGTAGAGCCTAGGTAAAAGGAATAGAGCAGAAGATGAAAGAGGGTAGAGCCTAGGTAAAAGAAATAGAGCATAAGATGAAAGAGGGTAGAGCCTAGGTAAAAGGAATAGAGCAGAAGATGAAAGAGGGTAGTGCTTATGTAAAAGGAATAGAGCATAAGATGAAAGAGGGTAGAGCCTAGGTAAAAGGAGTAGAGCATAAGATGAAAGAGGGTAGAGCCTAGGTAAAAGGAATAGAGCATAAGATGAAAGAGGGTAGAGCCTAGGTAAAAGGAATAGAGCATAAGATGAAAGAGGGTAGTGCTTATGTAAAAGGAATAGAGCATAAGATGAAAGAGGGTAGAGCCTAGGTAAAAGGAATAGAGCAGAAGATGAAAGAGGGTAGAGCCTAGGTAAAAGAAATAGAGCATAAGATGAAAGAGGGTAGAGCCAAGGGATAATATAAATCATAAAGCCATGCAGAAATAATACGAAGTAAAGTGGAGTATAGGGACATATCAAATAGAAGATACAAATATTAGAATAGAGCATGGAAAGTATAGAACAGATATATACGCCGGGAAGATTAAATGGAACCGCCATTTTGAAAACTGGGAGAGAAAAAGGGAGATGTCTGTATAGTAGGAGAACAAAGGCTGCGGAGACCCAATTAGGTATTTTTTTGTGACCATTTGGAAGCCTTTACATTTTTTTAGTTTATCACTTTGTGTGTCGTTTTTTTAAATTGTTTATTCACGTGGTTTGTTTTTTTTTCTGAAAACCTTTTATACGCTAAAAGTTGATTTGTCAAAATGTAAAAGTTTCCTCAGTTATTTACTCTGATAGTCCACAAGTAAATTTATAGTCTTGCTTCTTTTTTTATGTCATATGCAATTCTAGTTGGTCTTAAATGTTATGTTTAATAATTTGCTCACTTATGAGATATGGTGGTGACCCACCTCACCTCATAATATAATTCGAAATTATTTATTATCCTGTGTAAACATAATTTTTGTATATTTATGGATTAGACTTATTGCTGCGTTTTGTCATATATGGCAATATTTCCCAATTTGCTATATTGAGTTTAAATTTTGAAGGTTTAGTTGGTAGATAGATACTAAAGGTAATGTTTCTTAAGTAATTTTAACGGCTATGTTTGTTTGATAACCATTGAGAATTAACCCAGTTCGAACTAGAGACGTCCTGCAGTTATGTATTTATGTATGTATGTATGCATGTATGTATTTATTCCAAATGCATATGTAAAAATGATTTACTCTGAATTGACAGAGGCCCATCATACATTTGTAATTATTTGTCAGTGACCTTGATATAAGGGGTAACTCTAACTTTATTACAGTTTTGCCTTTTATTAGTTCTTGTTGTATTGTTTTAACAGAGAGTCATTAAAGTACTGTAGTTACGTTATTGCAGTTTACATCATCATGATAATCGTCATTATATTATGCAATAAAAAGCAACCATACCTTCATCCGTTCTTTACCACTCTGGTTCCATTAAAGTCTGAATATATTTGACGCCTTTCAAACAGTTGCCGATTTATGCTGGCTCCTCAGATTCATTCCCGTATATGGGGACCCGTGCGCGTTGAAGGATGCAGAATATATGCAGATGTATTCATTGGCTTTGCCCGACTTTTATCTCCCAAAGGGTGGAGAAGAGATTAACAAGTAGATTAAGAGGAATAGAGTGAGGCGTAAATATATATGAATAAACATGAAAACTATAAATAAGTGAATTAAATGAATGAAAGTTAGTGTTGGCTTTGAAGTAGCGTTGTTGAATGCTTTACACTAAACAACTAAACTGGCGATATTTCTGAAGAGATATACATATATATTTGTGTATATATATAGATATAGATATATATACGTATATATATATATATATGTGTGTGTGTGTGTGTGTGTGTGTGTGTGTGTGTGTAATTGTAATAGTCACAATGCCCTCTTAACTTCTCGAATTCTTCGCACTTTTTTGGATACGCTTGTCACTACAGAGCCTTAAGATCCAAGTGAAAGAAATTGACAACGAGAAGGATAAAAGTCTATTGCCTCTCATACATACATATACCTGTCGTTTTCAGATATGTTTATTTGAGCAGGAATCGACCCATCCTCACCATCGTAGCCAAGTGGGCAGTCGTTTTTATTGCTTTTTAGGCTGAAATATGCATGTAGAATCTATTGGTCACTTTTTACTAGATACATATGTAATTGTAATAGCCTCAATGCCCTCTTAACTTCTTGGCAACGCGACCTCCTTGTGATTATGGTGACACGGGTTCGTTTCCCGTCGCCGGACATCACAACCACTTCAATTTCTTGCACTTGGATCTTAAGGCTCTGTAGTGACAAGCGTATCCAAAAAGCGCGAAGAATTCGAGAAGTTAAGAGGGTATTGTGGCTATTACAATTACATATGTATCTGGTAAAAGTGACCAGTAGATTCTACATATATATATATATATATATATATATATATATATATATATATATATATATATATATATATATATATATATATATATTATATATATGTGTGTGTGTGTGTGTGTGTGTGTGTGCGTGTGTGTGGGCATACATGTTTTTATGTATACATACATATATATAAATATATACATATATATGTGTATATATATGTATATATACAGTATATATACATATATGATAGCCTGATAAAATAAGTAATTGGTAATGTACATAAGATGAATTATTATTAAGAGGAAGTTTACGTTCTGAAATGTTTTTCATCTTCATTAGAAGAATATATCTACCATCAGAGTTGTGAATTTATTGATTTGTCTATTAAGTACCTAGAGTAGATGAAATATGCTAAGTGAGAATAATTATTATTGAATTATTGCTGTTAACAAATTCATTTCAACGGTGAACTTTTATGGCACCCCTTTATTTTGTGGTAGTGTACCATTTCCTACGTCATTTGCATTAATAAAAATCCTATAATGCAGTTGTGTTCTTCCGAAAGTCTATCATCTAACTTCGGCCATTTACTGTTGAAATTTTCAGCACTTATTTGCCTATCAGTTATTTTGAAATCTCATTTTCATAAGCATAACGTACGATAATACCGCTTTTCTTCGTGTGGGGAATGGAATGGAAATTTAAGACAAGTAAAAAATGCCAATCGATTTTTCTGTTCATCGTATTATCAAGGCCACCGGAAATAGATCTATCTTTCGGTGGTCTCGGTATAATGATGTATGAGCCGCGGCACATGAAACTTTAGCCACGGCCCGGTGGTGGCCTGGCCAACATAGTTGCCAGACGTGCGATTATGGCTAAATTTAACCTTAAGAAAAATAAAAATTACTGAGGCTAGAGGGCTGCAATTTTGCATTTTTGATGATTAGAGGGTGGATGATCAACCTACCAATTTGCAGCCCTCTAGTCTCTGTAGTTTTTAAGATCTGAGGGCCGACAGAAAAAGTGCGGACGGACAGACAAAGCAGGCAAACAACATTTTCTTTTCAGAAAGCTAAAAGAAAAACGGAGCAAACAAAAGATCCAACACTTTTCCATCACTGTCTCATTACAGAATTTCTTAATCTTAGGTATCTGTTTTTCTTACTCTTTATTTTTGTTCCTGATTCACTTGTGAGTATTTTATTAGTTGGTGATTTTGACTCCGAGTATTTTATTAGTTGATGATTTTGACTCCGAGTATTTTATTAGTTGATGATTTTGACTCCGAGTATTTTATTAGTTGATGATTTTGACTCCGAGTATTTTATTAGTTGATGATTTTGACTCCGAGTATTTTATTAGTTGATGATTTTGACTCCGAGTATTTTATTAGTTGATGATTTTGACTCCGAGTATTTTATTAGTTGATGATTTTGACTCCGAGTATTTTATTAGTTGATGATTTTGACTCCCAAGCAACTGATCCGTACAAAATTTGAGTAATAGTAATAGTAATGATAACTTTAAAGCCTCTTAATAATATGGGCAATGAAGTAAAGAGTAAAATAAGCAGTGATTATGACATGCCGACATACTGAAAGATTCCCTAATGATATATGAGAGCTGCTCAGGCTCTTGAAGGCTGTTGATAAAACTTCTACGCGGTTATCTACGAAGATTTGGATGATATTACCATAAGTGATAATGACAGCAGTTTATTTATTTTAGGTATTGTTACAAATGAAATAATAATAATAATAATAATAATAATAATAATAATAATGATGTCAGTTGCTGTTCTTCTTCTGCCCCCTGTCGATGACATCAGTGCCCTTGAATGTTGTGACGTTAGTTAGCTAACCAATGGATCATCATTTCCCAACGAAATATCCTCGAAAGGTAAATAGCACGACATACATCCACACCCTGACAATTCCCTTAACTACAAGGAGAGCGTGTGTTCACAAGCGTCTCAAGGTACCAGGCAGGTGATCATAGGCGCTGTTTGTCAAATAGTGATCGTTTGCAGAATTAGTTAAGCCGGAGAAGAGATACGCCCAAGGTCCCACGTCCCATTCCAGTCGGTAAATTTTAACTGTAATCCAGGAATTTGCTTGGCTTTCTGCAGCTATATTTTTTGTCCGTTATGCAAGTGCCATCTACGGAGATTGGCTTATTATGTACTAATTTTATTATCATTTAATGCACTTACATTTTTTGATATATATATATATATATATATATATATATATATATATATATATATATA
>NC_089792.1:20934788-20939788 GCF_040412425.1 Macrobrachium rosenbergii
TCACAAGATTAAGACCAGAATCATCATTGGAATTCTGAGTGGAGATCGGATCTTCTCAAGAAATGTAGTGGAAAGGGCGTTTCCTTTATTTGCATAAATTGGATGGGTGAATTTAAGAAGAAAGTTAGAACAGTTTCTTTTGAGAAAGATTGGAAGAACGTGTTTAATGATCTTATTATATTTTATTCTTATACTTTTCTTTATTTGTGTGGCTGGCTCTATCCTTTAGTTCGCTTGAGAAGACCAGAAACTGAAGGCCTCGTAACTCTCACTTTGAGGAAGCATAAACAACCGGGTGACGTCATCGTAAATCCACCCGTTGTTCGAGGGGCCTTTCTGACAAAACCTTCTCCCCCTCCCTTTCCCTCCCCTCTCCCCAACTCAATTACCCTCTTCCCCTTAAGCTCCAAAGCTTCCCATTCTCTCTACAGGGTCGGCATTCAAACTTGCATCATTAATTATAGGCTTTACACCTCGAACTAATTAATTGATGTCATAGCACCCAACGGCGTTCCCGGTGCGCGCGCGTGTTGAAATTCAGCGGCTTATTTGCGCATGCGCTTAAGCTGTCAAGTCCGTATGAATATGAAAAGACATTGATCTCCTTCCTTCCTTTTACAGACTAGCTGTAGTATGAGGCCTTCTTAAAGACTAATGGCGGCTACGCTCTTCTTTTGTTGCCGTTTTTTTTTTTTAAGAGTTTTCACTAGGCAATAATTTTTTCTTTGCATCATGAGAGAGAGAGAGAGAGAGAGAGAGAGAGAGAGAGAGAGAGAGAGAGAGATTCATTGCAGTACACTTCATAAAACTTTTCAACTTATATGTCTTCACAGAGAAAGAAGCGGAGATTTTACAGTGCCCTTGTGCACGGTTTTAAATTTGAATATACCATATGTCTTATAATTTGTTGCATCATGATAACTTACTCTCATAACAGACCGATCAGGACACTTCTGTTAAATATTATTGTCATTTTCCTTACCAGTACTATTAATTTACGTTCCCGACTTATAATCACTTTGTATCGACTTTTAAAAAGATAAATTCTTGAATGACGTTCACAATACAATTATTGTTAATTACCCTGTCGGTGTTAGAACCGAGATATTAGTTAAAACAACATAGGCGTATCTTGGGGACCAAAAAAAAATGTAAAGATAAGAAAAGATTTTTTATCATATATTGATGGCTTGTCACACTGCGTAATTGAAGCGTACTTATATTTAACCTCTGGTACTCCGCCTCTCCAATAGGTCTTGTGGTATACGAATTGCCTCTCTGACGACGGGACCCAGGTTAGAATCCTTAGCATGGGCAGAGAGATTTAATCCCTTCTGTTCAAACATTCTACTTACGTACTTTAAGATGTGAATTACGTACCTGGTCATCAACTGACTTTGGTGGGTCACAGCCGAGAGAGAGCAGAAAGAGAATGGGGTTTCTTCAAATTGAGACCGCCACTAATGCGTAATTGAATCGAAGAGCTTGGAACCAGATGAACTCTCTCTCTCTCTCTGAGATCTCTCTCTCTCTCTCTCTCTCTCTCTCTCTCTCAATAGATTATGAACTCTATTTGAATAACTGCAGAAGAATAGAAATGAAGGAATTTCTTCTATTTTATCTAATTTTTTTTCTTTCTCTCACCCCCACCCTCTCAGGCTGTTTGCTTATATGTGTTCGTATGTGTACGAACGTGCGTAGGCAAATGCGTCGTGTTATGGAATTCTTTTCGAAATGATGCCTCTAAATTCCTGGGAACGAACGTGAGCTTGCATGGATTATGCTGTCTTTGAACTCTTTTGGGTCGAGCTCGTTTCAAGACGAGGATTTTTATACCGGCTATGCCACGTGAATTCAGCAGGAAGTCTTCCCAACGACAATGGGCTCGCTTCTTTCGGAAAAAGACAACAGCAACTTCTGATTCACCAAACAGCACCAGAAGAACGCAGCATTCGTTATTCCTAAGTTAGAGGGGTTGTGGTTAAGACAAAACCAATGCGCCACTTTTCGTTGTTTCCTCGAAAGTTGTCCTGGTTCACTAGAATTCGGTACAAGAGTTGTTTCACCAATTTGGACCTGATATCAGCGCAATGATAACTGTTATCTATCCTAAAAGGAGCTGGCAGGAGGACTTAAAGCAAAGCGTCTGCTGCTTGCATAAAAGAGGATGCGAGCGGAAAGGAGCCAGACAGTAAGTAGTCTGTTCTTTTGTAGTTTTCTGTAAAAGGACTATTGAGATGGGTTTGTCTGTCCGTCCGCACTTTTTCAGTCCGCCGTCAGATCTTAAAAACCACTGAGGGTAGAGGGCTGCAAATTGGTGTGCTGATCATCAACCCTCCAATCATCAAACATACCAAGTTGCAGCCCTCTAATCTCAGTAGTTTTTATTTTATTTCAGATTAAGGTTAGCCATGATCGTGCGTCTGGCACGGCAACAACACAGGCCACCACGGCCGGCTGAGAGTTTCATATAGAAAACTCGATTCTTCGGCGCAATTTTTACTCAGTTTTCCGTAGTGGAAGCTCCCGATGTAGAGGAAAAATACCAAAAGCTGGTTTTTCCAACTTATGATGATGTGGCTTCAGGGAAAAGCATTGTCGTAGTTATTGCCCGTTCACTGAGAAGTGGATGTCTTTGGAGAGAAGTATAAAAGCTGTTATTGCCTTTCCGCACGACAGGGTTTGCCTTCAAGGGAAACTTAGACAGTTCGATGTTTGCATATTTCCTTGAGTTTATTACCAGAATTGCACTTGTGTTAGTTGTGTTATGTTTTTCTCTGTCGAGATGCCTTTCTTAATTTGTACGTGTTTTTACCATTAGGGTTTTATTCATATCATTTTGTCTCTTCCATTGCCTAACCCACGATGTCCTCACTATACAATTTTTTTCTACCTAATATTAGGAAGCTATTCATGCAATTGTATGAAAGTTATTCACTTTTGTTTTTACAAGGAACTGTGTTATGTGCCAAAATCTGATCCTCACAACTGACAAACACACGTTTCTCTGGTTGAGACCAGTCGCTCTATAACCTAAAGTGTTGAAATCATGGGAGCCCAGAGACAGTATTTACCGGGATAAATAGCGACGTGTAGATTTTCCTTTTAGCTTACTTATCATCGTATTGTTATCGTGGTTGTAGTTGTAGCTGTTGTTGTTTTATTATTAGTTGTAGTTATAATAACCGTTGTAGTCTTAGTAGTCTGTCTGTGTGTATGCGAGTGACTCAGTGAGTTCATCCATAGATTATGTGAGTTTACGTGGTTTAATTTCTCGGGCGAGAGACGAAACGCTCGTCGCTTCCTCACTCCCCCTGGCGACTACCTTAATGATAACACCAGCTACCTTCCCTTTGATATATTAAGAGCCTCGGGCCATCCTTAGCCGGTAACCACCATAATACGATTATTCCGACGTTATTTATAGCCGGGACGCTATATTGGGGTATTTATCACCGGAACTGTTGTAATGTATCCAACCCGTTAGTTAATTGGGTACCCTAGTCATTTGGCAATAAGAATTATGTGGTCGTAACGCCTTGTTTTTTTTTTTTATTATTTACACTTTAATTAATCTGCTCGCCTTCTACTTGGGTCTTGAAGGCTGGGTAACTCGTAGCTTTAGGCTATTATCAAGGTTTATGCTGGCGTGCTGCAATCGAGTAATGCATATGCAATTTACATCATCTAATGTGTATATAAACAATTAAAACATGCATATACATACATATATATATATATATATATATATATATATATATATATATATATATATATATATATATATATATATATATATATATATATATATATATATATATATATATGCAAAAGGATATTTTGCAAAATCATTGACAATCTAGTATGCTCCTTTGCAAAATAACAAAATAGCAAGAAACCGGTTGATAATACAGGTTAAGGGTATTGTGTGTGTGTGTGTTTGTGTGTGTAACCGGTAATTTGTTGTAACAAAACTTTATTCATGTTGAGTTAGTCTCCAACCTTTTAATCGCAACAGTGGCATTGTGCTGTAGATCGTTGCCTGTCAGCTCAGCTGTGAAAGGAAGGAAAGAGAAGTTTGATTAACGTTGGCCGAAACACCGCTCCTATCTATTGACGAAGTATTCCAGTAAAAGTAGATAGTCTTTCATGAAACTGCAACTGCATATTCCATTGGGCTTGGGCAATTTTTTATAAAAGGTAACTGTTCCCAGTTTTGCCAGAATAAAGGCTTCGGGGGCTGTGAGATCAAGAACGTGTTCGGTTGTGCAGGTCAAAATGAGTAAACAAATAAACTATGGCAGTTCCAAAATGGCTACTTGACCTTTTATAAACAGAAAGGTATATTTCAGGTGATGATATGTAAACTACTACTAATTATATGATGTAATACAAAATGATAAATAAGTCTTTTGTAAACAAATTTTTTATTTCTTAAAGCTGACATGTTACTACTTTATTAAAGAATTTGATACAATATAAAGTAGATAACGTTTTGCCAAAATTACCAAACCACACACACAACTAAGACATTAATTGATAATCGGTTTCTTGTTTACCTTTCACCACACACACACACACACACACACACACACACACACACACACACACACACACAGCCTAACCAGTTATATCAACTTGTTGTTTTGTTGCTTTGCAAATTGATAGAGTGGATTTCGACGATTTTGTAAAATACCAGTTCTGCGTGTTTTGCCAAGAACCAAACGTTTAAGGTAATTTTGCCAATATACCAGGATTTTCGTTTATTTACAAGCTGACCAGCAACTTTGCAAATCGGTCGATTGGGCAAAAGAATCGTTATATATATATGTATATATATGTATATATATATACATACGAATATATATATATAATATATATAAGTATGGATACGCATGTCATTTGAATGACAATAGACTTTAATCTTTCACGTGGTCAAGTCGCCAACGTAACCCTGTTCTGATACTTTTGATCTGGGGTCGAATCCTGACATCAGAATT
>NC_089792.1:20944788-20952288 GCF_040412425.1 Macrobrachium rosenbergii
TTCTCTGACAAGTGTAAGAAGCTGCTCTTTTGAATTATTTTCACCTCTTTTAGGCTTTGAATGTATTTTTTTTCACTATATCTCTGGATTCTCTTTTCAGTTTCTATCACCGGATTGAGCTCTTTCATTAAAGAGGCCGGTGGGACTGGCATCCTAGTGCGCAAGCCTATCACTATTTTAGGTTAGATGGGAGCAAGGAAAAAATGAGAGAAGGATAAATCATGGGTCCTAACTCGAGCGTCTCAAAAGGGCTGCAATTACGAAGCTTAACAAGACTCTAACCTTTTCTGCCTTCATTAATTTAGAATGTAAAGTACATTAATTTAGAATGTAAAGTATATTCGTGGCGAAGCTTAGTTGCTCTCTCTTTCTGCTCATATTCTTAGTTCATCAAGGGTCTTAAAAACCTTCGTCTCTTCTTTCCTGCCACTGTGTCAAACTGAAAATAGTCATTTGAATTTTGTGGTTTTTTCTTTGATTGCACTTCTTGTGTTTTGGAAGGAGTAAGAAGTATCCATTTGTTTGAAACGTAATCGTCGATAGTATATACTGTTATTATCGTCTTTAGCCATGCTGTTATGGCCATCGTAGCATCTTGTAGAAGTGAATTTGTAAAGGGAAAATATTATCATTAGCGATTGATGTACGTGATTCTCCTTACTTGGAAACAAGTATGTTGTAAATTCTAAATGATCTTAAACATAATAACCAGCTTAAATATCATACCTGAAATGAAAAGTTAATATTCGGACACTTCTTTCACATGTGCTCAACAACAAAGATTATTTTGCTTTCAACTTTTCAAATTGACAACAAGTATACCAACTTAGATGATATTATATTTTATGAACTTGTCAAATTGACAACAAGTATACAAACTTAGATAATATTATATTTTATGAACTTGTCAAATTGACAACAAGTACACAAATTTATTCGAAAAATTTTAGTAAAAAGTGAAAGTACATGACACTGAGTACAGCAAAGCACCCATTCAATCAGTAATTAAGTTAAAACCACCAGTAAGACGCCCTAATCAACGACGTTTCATCGACAGAAAAAAAAATTATAGACATCAGGCTAAACAATTTGGTGATGGAGCCTTTTCAGAGTGAAGGGCGGACGATCTGTGCTTTTCTAACCGATATCCCAATATCAAATGGATTGTTCCTTCACGCGAACAATCTCTGGATCGGATTTTTCTTTTAATGCCGATACCATGGTAATTTGGATGTTTTATTTGCGTTTATGTGTAACAGTTTTTTTTGTGTGTGTGATTAGCTTTTATTAATAAAAAGCATGTAATTGAAGGCGTGGTAGCCACATGAAGACGTTCGAAAATCTCAGGTTAAAGTCGCGTATTTATGTGGACTCTGATGTATATATGTAGTAAGATCTACCAGTTAATGGTAATTTTACCGGTTTCTTCACTACTGTTACTAGTATTAGTAGTAGCAGTAGTTTTAATAGTAATCTTCTTCTTCTTCGTTTAACGTGCCTTTTTTTCCCCATTTTTCATATGGGGTAAGCACGATGCCTTCTTTGAAGGACTTTGATTTGGCGTTTATGGTAGGCCGTAGCCTCGATCGGCTGCCCTGCCTGACATCGCTTAGACCCCGATAGCACATGTGTATATGTATCGTGCCAAATCCCCAGCTCCCTTTCTCCCAGCAGTGAAGAGACTTGAGCGGTTTATGCCGACAGTTTGAGACGTGTAAGGCGTCTGTTATGTTTTAGGTGTTGGAGTGGCTTTGTTTGTGTGTGTATTAGTCTGAAAACCCATTTGCTTTCAGCAAACCTATCCGTTGATTACATACATAATCCCGGGGTGTCTACACGGATAGCAAAGTGTCCGCCCTCTGACCGGCTGGCTGCGGATTTGAACCCGCGACACAGACTTCTTATGAAGTCCGAGTCTGCTGCTCTACCAACCGAGCCATCGAGGGTCCAGTAGTTTTAATAGTAATATTAATAGCAAAATATAATTGCCTTTGTAATTTCATTATTATTATTATTATTATTATTATTATTATTATTATTATTATTATTATTATTATTATTATTATTATTACCTTCAGAGGCATCCACCTTTTTATGTTTAAGAACCATAACATTAACTTTAAGATGAGAGCAAAATCTCGGTTTCTGAAGCTGAGCCTTGCACACCTGATGGCAATAATGACATTATAATAGAATACTTTAATTGATGCCATCGAACTAATGCTGTAAATAGAAGAGTCATTTGCCATTACACTGCAGTAACGACCCATCATGAAGCTTTGGCTTTTATGATCGGCGTCTGGTCTCGTAACCGGGGATTGCTGTCTTCGTTTGTGTCTGAGAGAGAGAGAGAGAGAGAGAGAGAGAGAGAGAGGGAGAGAGAGAGAGAGAGAGAGAGAGAGAGAGAGATTGGAGATAAAGGCTGCAATATTTGTGGGAACAAGGGAATTCTCGAGAAACTCGAGAAGAGGAGAGGAAATAAGAAGAATCCGAAAGAATCGACTTGAAAATCTGGAAACAGGAAACTTGGAGAGCTGAAAAGAGTGAACGTGAAAATTAAGAAAGCGAAAGCGTGGAAAGCGAAGAACGGTAGGGGCAAAACTGTGAAAGAAGAAACTAGAAAATTGCAAAGTGAGAAGGAGGAAATGCTGGGCTGAAAAGGATATAAAGCAGATACGAAATTGGGGAGGTGTAATTTAATGAAGACAGCTCAGGAAACAAGAAAAGATGAGGCATCATTGCAGCTAGGAAACAAAATTAATGGAAAATAAAAAGGAAAGGAGACAGAGTTGAGCTGGAAAAGGGATATAGAGTACGTTAGTAATTCTTTTAGATTAAACCAGATATGCCGTAAGCTTTCAAATAAACGTTCCCAGAATACAATGGCCTATTGAAAAAAAGATTTAGATAAGGCAAAATTGTTAATCCATATAAAAGAAGCTAACATGGTTTCACACACAACGAAATACTGAGCTCTCTTATAATTCACGTTAGTGTAGTAATATCATATATGGAAACCAGCGAGACTACGAAAAGAAATATTTTATGATACATAGGCAAAAGTGAAAAGAAAGTATAGAGATGCTCTTTGCTATAGGCGTATTTCTAGTATAGCAAACAAAAACGGATAAAAATTCTATCAGACTGTTTACTCACATAATTGAGGTACAATTCAAATCTTCAGTATCTTCAATGGCGTGAACAATTGTTATTGTCTCAACCATTATGACTGTTCTCTTGACAGATCTACAGAGGAACCTCTCTCTCTCTCTCTCTCTCTCTCTCTCTCTCTCTCTCTCTCTGTCATTTGTTACAGCTTCGGATTATTCGGCCAGTAAGTAGAATAGTCAAATTTTATGCCTTGCATTTCATCTCACAGTATCCCTTGCAAAGCCACGAGAATAATGCAGGAATTAAGTGGAAACGAAATGATGACGTTTTAAAATACTTTAACTAAACTTCCTTTTAGAGTCCAGGCTTTATGACCTCCGAACGAAGAATTTTGTTCTTGAATGAGGGAGAAAACTGCAGCCATTCAGAGAGAAAGAAGCTGGACAGCTAGACACGATGAGACTCACTGGAACGGATGAATGGATGAAAAGTAGAAGGCAAGACGACAATGCAACCAGGACCGAAGGAATGAGAGAGAGAGAGAGAGAGAGAGAGAGATTTCTAAGCCGTGTATTATGGATGCAGTATCATTAGTGAAAAAAATAACATTAATGACAAGCAACAAAAAAACCGCGAAAAACACTAGTGGGATAATAAAAGGAATGATTTTTTTAACGTTCATCAGGCAAATATGTTTTCCTTACCATTTTTGTGTAATTCTCTTGATATTGCCCAGCGTTTTCACTTCATGCTGCGTCATCTCTCATTATCATTATGTAAAACTTGGAATCGCTTTAATGCTCATTAGTGCTGAAAGGACGGCTGTCTTATGTTAGGCTGTAGGAAATTAAATGCCATGTAATTTGGATAATTTTGCCGTAAAGAAGAAATGTTTCGTGTGTTTTCTTTTAACGTAAGTTCATAGTCTCTCTTCTGGTACGAGGCATTTTAATAAAAAGAATAACTTTACTTCAACCGTGTTCTTGATTTCATTTTTAGGAATCGATAAACGATTTGACGGTTTGGGATTGAAACAGGTTTATTTTACAATTGAAAAAGAAACCAGAGCATTAATTACCAGAATAATGAGCAGTTATAGGATGATGACAGATCTGTTTTTCCATTGTGGGTATGAATTTTTATATAATCAGTGTAGGATTACGAATGCCATCATTCCATGCTCTCTAAGCAAAAGTTTATAAATATTTTGATTTGTAAATTCATAACGAAGGCATATATTACATATAAAAGTCCTTATGCAGTGTGACATGTTGTGTATCCATAATTGTTTTCAGTCACAATAAACTGCATTTACTCTTGCCGTCGTCCAGCTAGGGCCAGCCTCTCTCACATCTGCCCCTTATATAATTTCGTAAAATGAAGGTCCCTTGGTCTGAGGTTTGGGACGGCACGTGACGTCCGTAGGGTTGGTACTTGCAGTTTCTACCCACTCTATGATTAGTGTATAATTGTCACACACACACACACACACACACACACACACACACACACACACACACACACACACACACTGCCTAAATTCATTAACTTACACGTGTTCTGTTCAACACAAAACATTTATTCGTGGGGATAAAGTGAAAACAGAATTTTTTTTAGGTTTTTAATTTTTTTATGACCACTTAACAGTCATTAAAGTTTGCACACTTCGTTTCGTAAGTAACTTGGAAATTAGTTTTTACGTATATCCGTCTAACACTGTACATTTCACTTTACTCATGTGGGAAAAATTCAAAGCGAGTATCTGAACCATTTGGCCAATTAATTATTCATCTAACCTAAAACGTTTTTTAAACATTCTGTCAAACTCACGTTGGCCCGTAGTAAATTGCTTTTAGAAGTTTACTAAAACAAGCCTTCGGTCCACCGGCCTTTTTATCAGAGACAGATATTTTGAAGTAGCGCCAAACTTCTTGTCAGCAGAAGGAATTATATGTGCCTGTAACTGTGCCGAATGTATGATCATTTTTTCCAACGTCGGATATATTGGGAATCTATAATCTTTTCTAATAGGAATTAGAGATTCCTCGTTACTTTCTTACATAAATTTATCACGATAACCTAATAGTCATAAAGAGGTGACTACTGTTCTTCCTCTTTTTCAATTATGAGGTCATGAGTGAAAGGTAGTATTGTGATGTTGAATAATGAAGTAACTAGTCAGATATCACACGAGGTTCTTAAATCACAAAGTATGTTCATTTGATGAAAGAATGACTGTATTCCGTAAAGTAGACGAATGAAATTTTAGAACCTCTCTCCTTCAGAATTCTCGAGAACGGAGCTTAGGCAGACAAATGGGTTATCGTATGCCTGGAGAGACTAATATACAACTCCATGTCCTTTATTATTCTCTTGTTTGCTTGAAATTATGTGTAGTATGTCGAGCCTCGTGCTTACTTTTAGATTGATTTGTCTAATACTTCTGAGAAAATGTGAAATTTAGTGGAACACGTGCGGTTCCAGTAGCTATAATTTGGTCTTTATTACGTCGTTTAAAATTGGTTACCGATTCCTTCCTGAGAAAAGTAGTTCTTTAATTCTCTTTATCTCCGTTTCTGCTTTCTGATTCGATGAGATTTGGCAAAAACGTTTTCGATGGCGGTTCAACTACTTGTCGCCGTACAAACCGCAATAAACTTTCACCGTTATCGTCCTGAATTTATATTCAGGGGATCATTAGTGAATGTTTTCACCGCAAAACATCAAATTCCTTCATTCTGCGTCCAAAATAATGTTATTATTATTATTATTATTATTATTATTATTATTATTATTATTATTATTATTATTATTATTATTATTATTAGAAATGTGCAGGCTTTCATTTTAAAGTAATGTGTACTTAACTTTGTGGGGGTTTGCAAATCGGTTACTTGTTTAATTTAATTTTAGTATTAGGAATACGCATCCAAAAAGGACTTAAGACTGTTGGCCCGCACTTGATGAAATTAGGAGGACATCCACCGCGCTTGTCATTGTCTGTATTCATTGACTAATTAAAGGGATCAAGAGCAGCGTATTCACAGACTTGGCTTTGGTTTGATTATAATCGAGAACCGTCCTCGAGCTGAGGCATCCGAGGTGGGTAAGGCCAGGGGTAGTGACCTCGACGGACGAACAAAGGAATGGAGTGAATGCGAAGAGATTAGGAGTAACTGATGATCCTTAGAGAGAGAGAGAGAGAGAGAGAGAGAGAGAGAGAGAGAGAGAGAGAGAAGCATTGTCCACACATTATGTAAGCATATATATATATATATATATATATATATATATATATATATATATATATATATATATATATATATATATATATATATATATATGTATATAAATATATATAAATGTGTGTGTGTATGTATATATATATATATATATATATATATATATATATATATATATATATATATATATATATATATATATATATATATATATATATATATATATATATATATATTTGTGTGTGTGTGTGTGTGTTTCATTGGGGTCCCCTCAATATGTGGGAATCTACAGTAGTAATGCGTGCCTCTATCTGTGTATCATCGTTTGAATTAGTGAATAGAATGATGAAGAGATTATGAAATTTTATATTCTAATATTTTTTGAAACGTTGAAAACTGCAGCAAACTGACGCTGCTGCACTTTCAGGCGGATTTGTAAGACTAATTTACTCGGGAAATAACGAGCAAATGAGCTACATTCCCGTGGATTTGCGTTGCATTGTCTCATTAAGGATATTATAAACATTTTCCGTCTAAAATATGATTTATATTTTTATTACTCCACTATGTGAAACCACCTATCGAGAGGGGGCGTGGGGGTGAATTTTTAGAAACTATTTGGCCACGCGAGTATCGCTGTTATTAGCGAGGCAGTTCGCATCTAAATAAAGTTTTCACCAGCATCTCTTAGACGCGATGATGTTATTGCCATGGGTGTGTAACACTTTGTGCAGATGTACATGTATTATGTACATACACATACGAATATGCAGTACGTATCCAACTATATTCAACTCGTGCAGAATTTTCTTAATTTAGTAACCCTTCCGAAAAATGCTTTTTATATTATTAACAAGGATTTACAAGTAGTGCCCAATCTCTCTCTCTCTCTCTCTCTCTCTCTCTCTCTCTCTGTCTCTCTCTCTCTCTCTCTCTCTCTCTCTCTCTTCTCCTTCCAGTTTACAGATAGAAGCATTCAATCTCTTTCTTTCTCTCGGGTTTCATTTATTACATTCTTGCAATAGGAGGATGGGCGGCCGTACATCTTGGAGAGACACTTGAAAGGCCGTTCCATTGTTCGGGAGGATTGTCCCTGTGAAATTGGTTGACCGACTGATTAAAAGCTCTCCAGTCCTGCAATATCTGT
>NC_089792.1:20957288-20974788 GCF_040412425.1 Macrobrachium rosenbergii
GCGTAAGTTACTAATTATTCTTGCTGTTCAATTTCATTGCCCATTGGTCGGGCCCTTAAGAATGAGTCCAATATTTCAGGAGCAACCATAGACACTGTAACCACAATTTCGTTTTTTCATGAACAATTATGTTAGATTTATGGAAGATGTCCATATTAATTGATAGTCTGGTTTTCGGAAAAGAATCGAAACTCGTAATTTCTTCTGGTATGGATTAGAATTTTTAATTACTAAATGAAGTAAAATGGTCGGTAAATAGGTTTTTAATATCTGAATAAAACAAGTGAAAATAGTAGTGGGATTGTAGAGTTATACATCTAATGGGAAAATGTCTCAAGGTATGGATCAATAGATTCTAATGTGCTTTCATAACTATTGCAAATTTTTAAAAAAGAAGGCTTTATGAGCAAACATCACTCCTGTTAGAGCATGTATTTATCCTTGTTGCCAACTTACCGAAGTAAAGAATGAGAGCTGATTTGATGGCTGTAAGAAAATAGGTACGTCACCAATATGGGGTTTAGGTCACTAAAAATATTGGGACAATGGGAAAAATGAGGACGTTAAAAAGTGTTGAAATGATACGATAAGTGTTGAGCAGTGGAAAAAGCAAAAAAAGTCTGAGGAAAGGATAATTACAAAAACAGGGAGACTGGATAAATTACGGCGATAGTAGGATTGAAAAACTGTATGGGTGTTGAAGCGAGAAGAAGAATGAGGGAAGTCGATGGAGAGTGCCAAACAAAGAATAAGCCCACAGGTGAGGATGGCCGAAGGATATCGGCTAGAATCCCGTCAACAACTTAACGACAAGGTGGAGAGATTGACCCCACGAAGTTTGGAGAGAATAGTTCGTGGGTCATCGCGTATTCACGTCAGGGACCACGGGTCCGAAGGAGGAAGATGGCCTCACCTTTTCTTCAATCGCTTCAATCGCTGTTTCCCTTTTGCTTGTTTCAGGGACGATCGTATATTTTCTCTCTTTGGTCTTCATAACTGTTCATCGTTTCCTTTTCGATTGTCCTTGGGGTATTTTGTTTTTCTTGTCGAAAAAATCAATATATCTTCGATATATATATATATATATATATATATATATATATATATATATATATATATATATATATATATATATATATATTCCCTTCAGGCGCTTATGTGTTTATATATATATATATATATATATATATATATATATATATATATATATATATATATATATATATATATATATATATATATATATCCATGCATAAGCGCATGAGAGTAAAAATTTATTTCACATGCATACATACATACACCCTTTGCCCTCTGAGGGTGCTCTAGACAGAGTAGCCTTCTAGGTCTCAGCGTGTCTTTTTGAGATGAAGTTGTTAGCCCCATGATTTTCTCCGCCTTGGTTGCACACCACCACAGTTTACTAACTACCAGGTACGTGATTCCCTGAGTAACTCAATAGAGGTAGAATGGGATTTAAAGGACTACGCCCTAATCCGTAGTTTCTTCTCGTTGATAAAGCAAGCACCGTAACCACTGGCCTATGAGAATCTGTGCGTGCCAACGCGCGTGCGTACACAAACAGGGACACACACACACACACACATATATATATATATATATATATATATATATATATATATATATATATATATATATATATATATATATATATATATATATGTGTGTGTGTGTGTGTGTGTGTGTGTGTGTGTGTGTGTGTGTGTGGCAGTAAATTTAATTGGAAATATGATTACCCTTCACATCCTGTATTTGATTTCCATTACTCGCTATGTAATAGAGTTGACCTCGCCTCAGGTTCGGTGCCCTCCCGCTGTGGGAAGCTTTAACCTTGCTCGTAATTTTTGCTTACGCTTGGGTGTCTGATCTTTTATGAAGCCCTTTTTAACATGTAAGATAGGATTCTATTTCCTTATGCAAGGAGAATGAAGCTACAGTTAAATTATTTTGTCCAACATTAGAATGCTTATTGAAATTATTTCCCAAATCAAATCCCTGTGTTCACAGAATATATATATTTATATGTATATATATATGTGTGTATGCATATATATATATATATATATATATATATATATATATATATATATATATATATATATATATATATATATATATATATATATATATATATATATATATATATATATATATAAATGTGTGTGTATGATACCCGTGTTCACACAAAACTTTATATATATATATATATATATATATATATATATATATATATATACATACATATATATACACGTGTGTGTGTGCGTGTGTGTGTATAAGAGAGGAGTGAGAGCTTTCACGTGTAGAGTAGAAGAAAGGTAAATAGACTATGCAAATATGAGGCAAGTACTAATGGATGCATCATGCATTTTCACCTCATAATCAGATTCTTTAAAATGCAAACTAACTTTTTGCTAAGTCGGGCTTTGGGAGATCTCTTGAAAGCAAAAAAAAAAAGATAAAAGATAATAAAGTCTTTTCTGTGAAGGTTTTACTTTTATTCTCTTTTGACATCAGACTTTTCTTCCCGATGAGAATTCAAAAGCTTTTAAAAAGTGTTCTTAAAGTGTTGTTCCTCCATGTAAGCCATTAAAGACTTCGGAGAATCCAGGGGCTATCTGGTGGTAATGGCAGTCTGCTGCATTCTTCTCTCTCTCTCTCTCTCTCTCTCTCTCTCTCTCTCTCTCTCTCTCTCTCGCAAATGGAGTAGCAGCGTTCGATTATCTAACTTAATAAATAGGTTTGAATGGGGGGGTTCTTTTAAAACCACTATGCCTCTTTTGACCTAAGCACTTAATTGGATACAAAGTCGCCTGTTGTCGGTCGCAGGTAGTATTTAGAGAGAAGAGAGAAAAACGCTAGGCGTCAGCGTTCATCAGTGTATACCATCAAAATCGGAGGTCGTTGACGAGGTAATCCATATCCCGGTGGGACGGAACAATCATAGGATATTAAGATATTCTCTCTCTCTCTCTCTCTCTCTCTCTCTCTCTCTCTCTCTCTCTCTCTCTCTCTCTCTGAAGTGACATCATATGTATACCTTTTCTTTCTGTCTGTCACACGAAGGGCAATGTCTCAGAGTGTTTGTGTATAAGGACATCTCTCTCTCTCTCTCTCTCTCTCTCTCTCTCTCTCTCTCTCTCTCTCTCTCTCTCTCTCATGTTTACTAGTTTGTAGGTGCTGGAAGACCACAATTTATTCTATTTTCAATTTTTCCAGCATCACAGAGATGTCTAAACCTTTGTTTGTGTGTATGTGTCTGTCTGTGTGGTAGAGACATGGAAACTTTTTCCCTCAATTTTCCAAGTCGTATCGTGATGGACTAAATCTCTCTGTCTGTGTGTCTGTCTGCCTGCCTCCAGTTACTCTCTTCGCGAACTATTTCCATATACGCATCAAACCGCTACTATTACTCCTATTGCTGTTGAAATTGACTTTTGGGAGATCTCGAAATCGTCCGGATTGCTCTCAAAACCCTAAATTGCGGCTTCAAATTCCAGGCCCAATTTGCCACTTATTTCGCCGCTCTGGAATCCTGGAATTGACCCTCAATACATGCCTTCACTTCTCTCACCCCTCACCCCCTACCCCAGACTTTTCCCTTCTCCTTTTTCTCCGTTGAGGAGATTCACTTCACTTTCCTCCTACGTCTTGTTGCCATCCAACTCAGAATTCAGTGATTTTTATTTTCCTTTTTTTCTTCACATGGAAAATATAGTTTGGTAGGTTTTTATATTTTCTTTTACCGCCGTTTTGAAGTTCTGAGGAATTTTTCCTTCGGTTTTGATAAAAGAGTTTTGCGAATTGTTAAGTTTTTCTTTAATTGTTATTGGAATAGTGCTGAATTTTTCCTTTTTTTTTTTTGTCTTAGAATACATTTTGCTTATATTTCGAGTGTTCGTATTAATGATAGAACATGCCAAGCTTGTGCAGTGTTATCAATAACCGATTTTGCTGAATTTCATCTTTTCGTGTTTAAATTTTGATTTTGCAACGTTTTCCTTTTTCTTCTCATAATAATAGATTAATCTGCGTCTGGCCCTTTCTTGACTATTTTTACTGATTTTCCCGAATTTTCAGTTTTTTTTCCACTAATAATAGGTTTTGTTTGACAGTTTTCCTTTCACTTGTTATTATTAATAGACTTAGCTGAGTTTTATCATTATTGTTACCAATAAAAGATTTTTCCCGAATTATTCCCCTTTTTCAGTGACAGTCATTTATAACTTTTTGCTAATGTCAGTTTCGTCATCTTCCAATCATTCTGCAGTTTTCTGACTACCCACTTTTGTATCATTATACTGATTGTGTATCTGTCTCAGCGTTTACAAACTTATCTTGTCAACGTCACTTGAAGTTTCATTGATTTTTATTTTAGTTCTGCTGGTTATCATGAGATTGGAAGACATTTTCATATTTGTCACTGTCACTCTCAGAATTTATATACCGTCTCCACAGTGAATATATTTATCTTCCTATTGTTGCTCTCCCCTTTAGATTTTACGCCTTTTTCCATCAGAGGAAATATTTGTTCTTTCAAAAGATGGAACCATATAGCCTGCCGTATTTTGTGTTTGAATCAAATGCGACGTGCGGGTACATTTCTTTCTTTGTTGAAAATTCATATCTACGTGATTAGCATTCCAGTAGTGAGAACGTGTCTCCTTCAAAATTGTTTTAACCACAATTTTTTTGTAGTTTCTAGTGTCTGCATATCTCCACTGTGCTCATTTTGACGCCACCCCATCCTTCTACTTCCTCTTTTCTTCCAGTTCACCCCTTGTATCTCTCTCTCTCTCTCTCTCTCTCTCCCCATTTCTTTATCAACGGTTGTTCTTCCTCTTCCCCCACCTTCCGGCGTGCCTCATCCAAACAATTAACCAACTCTCTTGGTCCCCTCGAAAAACGATTATGTCAGGAGTTGCTGTTGCGTTATACCAGCTTTCCCTTAAACCCTGTTTGTGCTTGAGATTATCTTCGGTGTGAGATGAGACTCTCTCTCTCTCTCTCTCTCTCTCTCTCTCTCTCTCTCTCTCTCTCTCTCTCTCTCTCGTCATGCATCAAGACGATTTTGTTCTGGAGACGTTTCTCGCTCACTCTCTTATCTCATGTTTAAACTAAAAGTTTATTTCTACATATTGTAACATATCTGAATGTGCATATCTGTATTACATAATTGCTGTAAAGCAATTCTGTATGTATGTATGTATATATATATATATATATATATATATATATATATATATATATATATATATATATATATATATGTATATATATATATATATATACATATATATATATATATATATATATATATATATATATATATATATATATATATATATATATATATATACATATATCGCATTAGTCAGTAATACGTGCATAATCCGAGGCTGTCGTGGAACGGTGTAACTAATTTGTGGTCTGCCAAATTATGCCTCTCTCTTCCCTCGCCCTCCCTGTTATTTTTCTAATGAGTACAGGGATTACATTTGCCTTTCGAAGGGGTTATGGGGAATGCGCATTTCAGCTCTTTTGCAAAGCAAAGGCTGCTGTTGTTGTTTGTTGTTTTGTTGTTGCTCTTAGAGTAAGAAGCGTGATAACGTTGTTTGAGTGCTATCGGCTTTCGTTGCATCGGAAAACAGGGCACATAAATAAGGAAGGGGTCCGTATTTTTCGTAAAGTTTTGAAAGGACGAGATTCAGTTGGAATCAGCCTTAGCTAGTCTCAAAATTAATCTTAGAGAAGTTTATGAAATTTCTACTAATCGGACTCTCGAAAGAATTGGTTCATTTTTTCATATGAATCTGTGTATAATTTTTATTGAGATTAGATCAGTTTATATGAATATTTGTTTGGCATTCGTATATGTATTAGTAAATATAATTCACACGCTAAGTCTTGCGTATCTGTCAATATTTGAAAAGATACGAAACACATTCAGTATATTAATACCCAACTAAACTCCCATGCGTGGTCTTTGCTTTTTTTTTTTTTTTTTTTAAATCGTATCCTCAGACTGTCTTGCTGACATCTACTATGTCCTCAGACTGTGATTTGCTGACACCTGGTAAGTCCTCACACGATGTCCTGCTGACATCTGCTACCAAGTCCCCACCTAGCCATCATTAGCAGAAAGGGGACGTGCTGTAAGTGACTGGGCGTTCCATTTATAAATCTTGGCTGTCGATAACAGCCATCGCTCACCAGCTCTGTCCATGGGCTGTCGTTTGCCTCAAGTTCAATTTGTGTGCCACAGATGGAAATACGATGGACCGGGATCTTTTGGATTTATCTGTTGCCGTTTTGTGCCACTCGCTCAGATTTTGTGTCAGTGTTTGTACAGTAGAAGTCCTTTTCCTATAAATTATTTAAGAAAAATATATATTTTTAGTTTCAGTCTGCGTGTGTGTTTCAGCTTTCAATAAGGTCATTGGAATGATTACAGTTTTGTAATGGAATGGGAAGTGTTGAAATATTATTGGATGCTATTTAGTTCACCACATTCACTTTTTTTCATTAATCAAGAACAAGCTACATACACAGTATTTCAAGAACAGCTAAGATTTACCTGGAAAAGTCTTTCAGCAGTACAGAAAACTGTATGGGACCAATATGAAAAGGGGTTGGTCTGGCCTGGTGGAAAAAAGTAAGGCCTAAGAAGTGAAAACGTGCAATGACAAAAGTGCTATGCTGCTTAATAGATTCTAAAGCATAAATCCTTGATCTCTTTAACTTGGCTGTGATGCCCAACAGCAGACTTAACTTTCACGCATATCAGTGAATCCGTATTATTTTTTCCCCATTTTATATGGCATATTTTCTACAATGCATTAAAAGTGATAAACAGATATCATCATTGGTATCGGAATGCATGTATGCAGTAGAATGACGAACTCATGTAATGCATGATGGGTTCAGGAGGATTTTGATGTATTTTCCGCGTATAGCAAAAACAAGAAGTTATGTTAACTGAAGGTCTTGGAACACTTGTTAAAATAATCGAGGCTAACACGAATCATATAGATTTTAATAAACCGTAAATGTGTAAAAAAATATGTCCACCATGGCTATGTCGTATTTCTTCTGAATTCGATGTAATTTTCATTGAGTAGAGAAAAATGACAGCTCATTTTGACTAACTTATAACAATGGAAAATCAGATATTATCTGGACATTTACGAGGATAAATTGTTCTTGTGTTCCATCTGGATTTTCTTCACTCACGGATATTATGCTATCTGTACACAGCCTAAACTAAGTGCCTGTCTTTTCTAAGGATAAACTCCTAACATTATTAGTCTCTCTCTCTCTCTCTCTCTCTCTCTCTCTCTCTCTCTCTCTCTCTCTCTCTCTCTCTTTCCAGTTATATTCGATACCAAAACGAGTCCGGTATTTATTAAAGATAAAACTCTCTCTCTCTCTCTCTCTCTCTCTCTCTCTCTCTCTCTCTCTCTCTCTCTCTCTCTCTCTCTCTCTGAGTGAGCAGTTGAATCTTAAATAGTTTCTTACATATATGGTACATATAATCTAAATTGAAGCTTTATCTGTATACTAAAATGAGATTTCGTGATTGTATGAAAAATTTTTAAAAATCACATTTAAAGAAAATATGATTTTTTTTAAAGAAAGTAAATTGATAAAGTTTGCCTGATAAAGACTGATTTTTTGTCAAACCAACGCGTATTTTCCTTGGTAGGAAAACTAATACATTTGCACGTTTGGGAGTTATTTTTTTATTTAGGTTGAGATACATTATCAAAGGTCACCCCACTGGCTTTTTCAGAATACTGTAGAAGCTTTCAAGTCTTAATATATTTAGTGATAAGCTTCTACAAATAAATAGTACCATTCTGACTTAGCTACTGAAGAAATTATATATCTGGGTTATGTCATTGCTAATGAAAATGACGTCCATTTCTATTTTTTTTTTTTTTTTTTTAGCCTTTGGAATTGAAAACAGGAAGTTTAGTTTGCTTTTTAATGAAGAATCTATTTTATACTCTCATAGGTATTTTATGTACTTAATTTTTTCTTTTCAATCTTTTTTCTTATCAAAAATTTAATATGATATGAGATTTATGGTAGGTCTCTTATGTTTATTTTATTCTCTCTCTCTCTCTCTCTCTCTCTCTCTCTCTCTCTCTCTCTCTCTCTCTCTCTCTCTCTCCAGCTGTTACCACAGTGTAACGGAGGTCACTGCAGCTGTTGTTATTTTTTATTACCTAAATTGTTGGGGCCATATGCTAAGGACACTGTGTGTTTGTCTTCATTAGTCTCTCTCTCTCTCTCTCTCTCTCTCTCTCTCTCTCTCTCTCTCTCTCTCTCTCTCTCTCTCTCTCTCTTGTGATATATGACGATACTGGGTCATAGAGTATTAACAAAATGTCGAAAATGCCGTTGATATCTTAATACGGAAATGTTGCATTGTTTTAGTGATGTTATAATGTTATGTAATTTTCAATACAGATATTTCTGGAGAACCCTCCCAGGCGTATACATACATGAACAACGAAACAGGCGCAAATATTCACATAGCCACGGTAGCACATACACATTCAGCACATCAACATTTGCATTCACAATCTTTTAGATGGACGCACTCCCAAAAATGTCTCGTACACAAACACACCTACACACAGGGTCAAACAATTAAGACATATACCCTCTCCCACGCATGCACACTTGATTGCCCCAACACAAAGACAAACACATTCACTCATGCGTATATGCCTGCATACGAGCACGTTCTTGCATACAAGCAGAGACACACTGCTGCTGCGGCAGTTCAAGAACTTTCTGGCACTTGATTGTCGCTGGATGAGAAAGCTATTACCATCATTACGGGGCTCAGGAGCGGAATAAGAGCGTTTATTGTGTCATTTACAAGGTCCTGGTGCATGCTCTCAAAAAGTTAGGACCTCTTATATTTTTCTAATGCAGAAATTAAGGGGGCCAATTTTTAGATAGTTCCAGAGTGCTCTCTCTCTCTCTCTCTCTCTATATATATATATATATATATATATATATATATATATATATATATATATATATATATATATATGTGTATATATATATATGTATATATACTTATTTATTATTCTTTCAAATGCTCATTATTGAAATAATGTCTTTTAAATCCTTATGGCGTAATGAAGCGTAAAACACCTAATAAAAACTTCACGAGCGAGGAGAAATTAAGTAAAAGATGAGTGAGTTTCCTTCCTCCCTTCCAGCAGACCCCAGCATTAACTCTTTAATTGGGTCCGGTTAATCAAATAAGAAGATGAAATGTTAATTAAAAACTAACACAGAATCTTCAAGACATCCCGTCCCTTCTGGTGGAAAGAGAGCGAGAGCTTCTTCTTCTTCTCTACCTCTGTTTCTGAAGGAATCTCCAGGAGTGTTGTCATTACAACCAGAGACGTTTTCATCCGTCTTGATCACGTTTCAATACTTGGCTGCAGACGCAGAGAGCTCTAGGCAAATTTATGAAAGTATGGGTAAACCCACCGTGTTTTTTTTGTTTCTTTTCAACCTTAGTAATATATATATATATATATATATATATATATATATATATATATATATATATATATATATATATATATATATATATATATATATATATTATTATATTTATTTATTTATATATATATTGCTTATATATATATATATATTTGTATGTGTTTGTCCAGATAAAGTTGAAAAGATTAAAAAAAACCACTGTGGCTTTCACCATACTTTCATAAATTTGCGTAGAGCTCTCTGCGTCTGCCACAAGTATTGAAACGTGATCAAGACGGATGAAAACGTCTCCGGTTGCAGTGACAACACTCCTGGAGATTCCTTCAAAAACAGAGGCAGAGAAGAAGAAGAAGAAGAAGAAGAAGCTCTCGCTCCCTTTCCACCAGAAGGGACGGGATGTCTTGAAGATTCCATGTTAGTTTTTAATTAACATTTCATCTTCTTATTTGATTAACCGGACCCAATTAAAGAGTTAATACTGGGGTCTGGTGGAAGGGAGGAAGGAAATTCACTCATCTTTTACGTTAATTTCTCTTCGCTTTTATTAGTGTTTTAGCTTTTATTATTTAAAAGTTATTTTAATGAGCATTTACTTTATTAAATAATAAATATTTTTCAAATATCAAAATGTATTATTTTCAATATATATTTACCTTAATAAATAAATTGAATATATTTTCATGGATCACTGTAAATCAAAATTTGTATATATATATATAGTATATATATATATATATATATATATATATATATATATATATATATATATATATATATATATATATATATATATATATATATATATATATATATAGTGTCTGTGTGAGGTTTTGTGTATTAGATATATAAGAAAATAAAATGTTTCCCTCATATTTCCTCTAATAATTTTTTTTTTCATTTTGGTCGTAAAATTTTTATGAACTTATTTAACAGTGAAATATATTACGACACTGTATAGAGGTGATTATCGTGTATAAACGACCGGGCATTTCCCTCTTGCTTTCGTCCATTACTTCTGACCTTTGAACCTTTGCCTGTAGCTAAATTGCTCATAAATTCTATTAGTCAGTTTAATGCATTTCATGCTGAGAGATGACGTTCACTCTTTCAAGGATATTTCTATTATCTGAAATTGCAATTGCGCTGTTATGTTATGTGAATACGTTTCCTGTTGCGTGTTATATTTGCATGTGAGTGTGTGTCTACATGATTATATATATATATATATATATATATATATATATATATATATATATATATATATATATATATATATATATATATATATGTGTGTGTGTATATATATATGTATACACATATATATATATAATATATATATATATATATATATATATATATATACATAGATATGTATGTATATATATATATATATATTTTTATATATATATATATATATATATATATATTTTATAGTGTGTATATGTGTATAAATATATATATATATATATATATATATATATATATATATATATATATATATATATATATATAATAATCAAAGATCTAACATGCGAAAGTCGTTCGAGCTGTATTATTTCCCTCATGTGGCTGACATGAGTTTCTTCTCTATGGAAAAGGGTGAAAGTTAGAATAACGTCATAAGGTCTGATCTGGTGTTACCACGGCCTCGTTCACTTTTCTGTTTTCCCATTTTATTTTGACATCATAACAATTGTGGTATGATGCGTTGATGTCTTACGACTCATCACAATAAAATATATGTACCCTAAGATGTTCTGCTTCATGTCATAATAAGACATGAAAATGGACTTGAGGGTTTTGAGAACTGCCTAGATCAGAACTGATTGCGCTGTCGAATTATTTCCCACCGCTTGCGTTTCATCACGTTGGTTTTGGGGTGAAATTGAAAGTTTGTAGGCAATTGGTAATCACGAAAGGTAAAATGGAACTTAATCCGCCTGTTTATTCATGCCTTATGCAAAGGTCTAATTTCATAATTGTATTCCAAGAAGAACAATAAAACAAGTAGCGGTAAAATTTTATAATCCTCCTGAGATACTGGGAGAGGTCACTGTAGGGTCACTAGAGGTCACTGCTGACCTACTAAATCATGTAAGGCTGTATTGTCACCGGGATTGAGCAACCATACAAAATATCAAGTCCATCGGACGAAAGGAACAGGTCGAAAATTGAGTTACAAGGTTTGACGACGGACAGACAGACTGACAGACGCAGAAGTCAAGTTAAATAAAAAGCATGTAATAGTCGGACACTACATACAAGGCTTATCATTGATTAGACATAATTACCGTTGATTGGTTCTCCGGTGAAGTCGTTTTGCTTTAAGGGCTCTTGTTACCTTGCTTCACCAGATGATGTCTTGGGGACAGTGAAAGGGGTTGCTTGCCCCTGTTTTTCAGTTGTTAAAGATTTTTCTGTCTGTCAGTCTATCTAGCTAACTATTCTATCTCTACCTGTGTAGCTGTATATATGTGTGTGTGTGTGTGTGCGTGTTTGTGTGTTTTATCCATCCCCGTGCCACTTTGAAAACACGTCCTCTGGTTTGATCAGCGAGGTTAAGCAACGTTAGATCTGGTTAGCACTTTGAAGGGCAACTGCCTGGGTCCACATACTCTCGGTGAGCCTCTCAAGGGCTTGACGTTAGCAGCCTTACCCTTAGAAACATTTATTAGTCAAAAGACAGTGCCCTTCTTACGCCACTCCCTCTAGAACAGACAAACTTTTGTTCCTCAGTACCCCTTTGGCTTTTTATAGGTTCCCATGTACCCCTAACACTAAAAATTAAGCCATTTTAATATTTTGATATTTTAAATTTATGGAGTCTGCATGTGTAGATTACATAGGTATCTTAAATGGTGATAACAGAAATAAAGCAAACTAAGGTAATTTATATTTTGATCCAGCACATACAATACATACCTTTTTATTATTATCCAAAACATTCAGACCAAATGTACCCCCTGAAACGTGCAAATGTACCCCTGGGGGTACATGTACCCCATTTTGGGAACCCCTGCTCTAGAAGAAACAAAGGCGTATTTTGTAGGAAACAGGAAATCGTTTTGGACAGAACGACTGAAAACTGCTGTTGAATTAATATATCAAGTGATTATGGAAAATAATAAATTAATTTGACCAGGTAGAACCACTTGGATCCAGTTGTTAAGGAACCGGTCGGCAATAATGGAATGTCCATTGCCATGCGTTTAGATTCCGCTTTCTTTTACGATGAAATTGATGACCATAACTGAAATAAATTTTCCGGGCTCAGTCTCACAAACCATATTGATTATGGCAAAATTAAAACTTAATGAATGACAGTCCAACCTCTTCAAGCACTCGGGAACCAAAATCATAACCAACCTCACTGAACCTCAGTCCTTACCTTATGACTGGCAAACTTCTTTAGAAATATGGAGAGAACCCCAGGTGTTCATAAGCCTTTCGGACCAGGGTGTTGGTATCATTTTTGGAATTTTACCAAAATAAAGCAGTTAGAGTCATTGCTTTTCCACTATTTTTGTAGGGAATTTGTAGGTGAGATTCATGCCAATTGGTCACACAATCAATTTTATAACGTCGTCTGCATATTTTTTCGTGATTGTGCTGATAATCTCGCTCAAGTTTCCCCTTGTTTGTTCATGAAATACGAAGAGTTTTTCATCCCTTCTTTAAATTTTAAATGCATGTCATTGGAACTATTTGCCTCAAATCACGAAATACGCGCAATTTCCTATCTCAGTGAAGCTGTTTATTGAAGTCCTCTCTTGTAGTTATTTCCGATAATGTTTCTTTGGAATTCTCCCTCTGTAGTCATTACTCGTAATAAATTTGCCTCGTCTTAATATCAGCATAACATGGTTACCAACGCTCGCCCGATCACACCACCCATCCACTTCCACCTCTCCTTCCGTTAGCCCCCATTCCGATATCTCCCTCTCCCCACCCTTTCTCTATCAGCCTTGTTTTGCCATTGAAGCCAGAGGAAATCGAAGTGGAAGCGTCCGTGGATAGGAGAAGGGGAATAGGAGAGAATCGTAAAGGAATTCCCATTAGCTGATAAATGTCGCCGTAAATTCCCTCCGAAGGATTCTTCGTTAGACAAAGTTTTTGTTATGCGAATTAAATTTAGAAAGCTTTAGTTTAGTATGTTTTACTTTGCGGACTGTGTAAATATTGGTTTGTGAGTTGTGGCCGGTTGGTTGCGTGTAATCTATTGCTGTTATGACGGCAGAATAACTGTTTGGATTGGAAATCATCTTTCTGTTTAATTCCTTAGGTCCTGTTGTTGATTTATCGTATAAATTTTCTCCTCTCTCTCTCTCTCTCTCTCTCTCTCTCTCTCTCTCTCTCTCTCTCTTGTTCATGCACAGTGTCCGTATCCTGTGAGCTTATATAGATACCTTTGATCGCCTAAATTAATTAATGCTCATCTCCTCTCTGATTTTCATTCAGTGACTTATGAGCTTCAAACGCATACACATAAAAACACACACGCGCACAATGACTCAGGTCTTTTAACCAGGATTTGCTTCAAGTCTGCCATAATATCTCGGCACTACGCATGTTCTCAAATTATTTACTTGACAATTGCCTCCAGAGCTTTCATTATTTGCCTTCTGTGTTCCCTCTGCTTATTTTAACATATCAGCCTCTGTAGCCTAAGCAGTGTTGCTAACTCAGACTTCAACGGATGTAGTTAATCCTTCATACCATTCTCCTTCAGATGGTAGTTTTATGCCTCCTTCCGTATTTCCAAAATCATTTAATAAGCTTCTTTCCAAAATACGGTATTCTCGACACTTCTCTCGCAGTGACTAAGATCCATAAGGGAAACCACTCTCGTCCCTACGTACTTTGTTGTAGAAAATACACTACTGACCCACGAAATAAGTTCCAATGAAGTTCGGAGGTTCGTTTTTTAATACGTTTCAGTTGTATATATATAATTTTCATTGATTGGGAGGTGTTTGGTGTATAAATTACGTGTAGGTTGCTACATGAACAAATTGAATTTTTTATCTAGTTCCCATATATATATATATAAATTACACATAGATATATATATATATATATATATATATATATATATATATATAGATATATATATATATATACACTTTGAATTTTGTATCCCATGTTTGTATTATATAAAAACTTTCATTTCGTGGCCATAAGTTCCTTATCATTCTGATAGTAATAATGTAAATTCAACTTTCATTCCATGGCCGTAAGTTCCTTATCATTCTGATAGTAATAATGTAAGTTCAACTGAAACAGCGGTTGATAAAGAAAAAAGCATGATATATGTAAGGGTATACAGAGCGAAGGTAAATCTTATTAGAAAAACAAGCAGGACAGAGTCGTAAACTTTTGGCACTGGAGAAGGAAGGTAGCGAGAGGGGGAAGGAAATGGGGAACGGGGAGAGGGTAAAGTGAGGGGTAATGGGAAAGAGTAAAGAGGAAAGCGAGGGGACATGAGGGAGGAAGGACCTGTACGAGGTATTTTATATGTTTCCCTCGGGCTTACATGGAAGAGCGGTCTCCCTTCGCTTGCAAGGGTCACTCAGTTAGGCCTTCGGTGCTGTGGTGTTCTCTCTCTCTCTCTCTCTCTCTCTCTCCCTTCATTAGTCTGAGCAGTTCATTTTCCATTCGTTTCTCTCTCTCTCTCTCTCTCTCTCTCTCTCTCTCTCTCTCTCTCTCTCTCTCTCTCTCTCTCTCTCTTCATTAGTCTGGCCAATTCATTTTTCCATTCGTTTGTTTACCCTCTCTCTCTCTCTCTCTCTCTCTCTCTCTCTCTCTCTCTCTCTTCATTAGTTTGGTAGGTTCATTTTCCATTCGTTCCATTTATCTTTGCTTTCTCTCTCTCTCTCTCTCTCTCTCTCTCTCTCTCTCTCTCTCTCTCTCTCTCTCTTCATTAGTTTGGTAGGTTCATTTTTCCATTAGTTTCTCTCTCTCTCTCTCTCTCTCTCTCTCTCTCTCTCTCTTCATTAGATCGGTCAGTTCATTTTTTTATTCGTTTGTCTACCAACTCTCTCTCTCTCTCTCTCTCTCTCTCTCTCTCTCTCTCTCTCTCTCTCTCTCTCTCTCTTTGATAATAAACATGCATTTCTTGCATAACATTCCGTATTTAAGAATTCTTTTATAATTTTGTGCACCACTTTTTTTGTATCTTTCTTTATGTTACTGTAGTATTTTGTTGTTCATTTGTCGTGTTTTCTATATTATCTGAGCTCATCGTTTGTTAAACTGATTAATATTTTCTACCATGCCATTTTCATACATCTGCCTTGCTTCAAGTATAGTGAATCAATCAAAAACACTTTTTACAAAAATAAAAACGGAACAAGTAAAATTTTGCAATCGTTAAGAAAAAGAATTCCGTAAAATAAGTAAGACTATAGGGGATGTTGAAACAAACCTAACGATTGGTTAAAAAAAATTATGTGAGAGAGAGAGAGAGAGAGAGAGAGAGAGAGCATATTGTAAATTTGGGGCACTCGTTTCTGTGTTGTAAATGACAGTCATTATGGTTTACATGTAATTAAATTTTTATTTCTCTGATACCTCCTGAGCCAAGTCTTTTACAGTCTTCCTTCAGGCCTGGTCAGGATATTGTTATTGAGCTGCCTTTCCCGTCGACCTTCCACTGAAATAAAACAGAGATAGTAATAAAAGATAGGAACAAATTTCCAGCCACAATGGGAATTAGTTTCTGATTAGTAAAATAAAAGTTACGCAGAAAACTCCCAAAAATGAAATTTCCCTTAAAGAGAAACACCTCTCTCAATTAGTGTTTATGAGAGAGAGGGAGGGAAACGTAATGGTCATTATCAGAATTTAGTTTTTGAAGTTTACTTGATTTTTGCTCCATCGACGTCAGCATCGTATGTACGAAAAATCTGGAAGTGAACGAAAGAAAACTGGATTCATATTTAATGGGAGTTTCAAGCTCTTTCATTGTGCTTTACTACGCGGCTGTTAAAACTTTAGAGGGTGAAAGTTTTGTAAATCTTCCGTTTCTTTGAATCTCTCTCTCTCTCTCTCTCTCTCTCTCTCTCTCTCTCTCTCTCTCTCTCTCTCTCTCTCAGCGGAAACGAGTAAGTGGAATGCATTCGTCCTACGCCGCTTTTCCTGTTATGTGAACGAAAAGGAAACACTGTTGTGTCATATTCTATTATTTTTAGTACCTTAGCGCTGATATGGAACTTGTTTGTCCTGGTATTGAGGTTTTTATTTGCATTTTTTTATTGCTTTCTACGGGAAGTGGAAGTTTTTACCGACTTATCTGCCGTTTATTATTATTGTTATTATTATTGAACGTAATTATTAATTGAGTTGGTTGAAAATGGCAAGAATGATCGTTGGTAACGGCAAGAATGACCGTTGCTCGAATCGTTCTGAACCTTAATTGGACACTGTGATGGGAGAGGCTGGCACCGGGCTGGATAACGGCAAGTTTCCACACAAGAATTACGTATGTGGATGGACATTACGTTTGTTTTATATATATTATTATTATAACAACTACACATGGTTTTAGGAGATGTTTGTCATTGATAGCTTTCCCGCATTTTTTATATTCTTCTTTGACTTGATTTTCTTTTTAAATAACATCGATAATTTTGTAATTATGGGATCGAATTTTGAAACAAAATGGCTTAGATATATAAATAAAAGATGATTATCAAAGTTCATGTTACTTTATGGCTTCTTATACATGAGCTAAAACCTGACAGAAATTTTATCCCTGGTTTGTTAGTATTACTGTGTGTTAGTCGGGTTATAGTTCACCCATTATTGTTATTATTACTTAAAAAGTATAAACCAAGAAATTCTCCTGAAACTTTTCCATATTCGTCTGTAGAAGAGCGTTTTTTTTCGATCTCAGGTATGAGCGAATAAAAATGGTGTCAAAAGTGTGGAGTTTCTATAATTCTTTATG
>NC_089792.1:20979788-20982288 GCF_040412425.1 Macrobrachium rosenbergii
TGATAAGGAAAAAAAGTAAAACCCCAAAATGTCATTATTCAGACTCGTTTGTATTTTTAGCCAGTCTTCATGAAAAGATCTTGATATAATTATAAAAAGGTGACTGGAGGAGAATGGAAGTATGACGTCATATTTTTCCCCCAATATTTATTCCTGCCTCCTTTAATAATGCCAATTTGAAATCTCCGCCTCACTCACTCCGCTTCTCCCCCATCCTCCTCCTCCCCACCTCTCCACCCCTTCCCTTACTGGAGTGCTCTCATGGTTCCTGTCATGTAAGATGGCTGTTTGTAGGATCTGTTTTCACTTCCTTTTACACGTAACTTTGAACCTTACGGCTCGAAAGGACGGCTAAGGTTGCAATGTAGTGCACCGTAAGTAAGGAAGCCCTGTCACTGTGGACATTTTGACGCTGTCCGTATTTTCAGCATGAAGATGTCGCCGAGTAATTGATGGAGCCGTGTGATGTATTTTCAGTATGATTTTATGTGGAGCATATATTTTTAGTAATATTTTAACGAATATATTATAGTGATATGTTTCATTGTTATTTGATGTGGCATATTTATTACATGGCGAGGCAGGAAATGTTTTAGAGTTGGCAAGGTGTAATATATTTTGGATACGTCGTGATCAAAATATAGCTTGTTCTTCCTAAAGTGTAAATCTTTTTAAACGTCTCTTATTATTTAATGGAGTATGGTATATTCTCAGTGATTTGTTGGGTTCTGGTACATCTTTCCTTTATTTTTTGAAGACTGGTGCATTCTTGTAATTTTTTCATAATGTTAAGCATTCATTGTATCTACTTTGAAAATATTTATAGTCATCATTTTTTGAAATTTTATCACTTCTTCGTATTTCATGTGTTATGTTTTGAATATGGTATGTTCTTGACATTTTGTCATGGTTTGCTCATAACGATTTATATATTTTCTGCATTTTCTTCCATGTGATGTAATGAAATTCCTTGCATGTTAAAATACGCTTCGCTGCACAATTAACATTCAGTGGGTGGGGCATATTCTCAATACATCGGTTAGTAAGATTTGGTCTTGATGTTATGCAAGGTAAAGGAGAATTTTTAAATCACGAATTCTCTCTCTCTCTCTCTCTCTCTCTCTCTCTCTCTCTCTCTCTCGATGACCAGAGTCCCAAACCGTATGAGTAGGGACGAGGCTATGCCCCTGTTGCACCTAAGTCGTTTGTTATGTATCTAGTAGACGTGAGCATTCATTATCCTGTCAGAAATGTATACCATCAAAACGAGAGGGCCTCGTCGAGGTAGTCCTCAGCCCGTTGGGGCAAAACCATTATTCGTCAGGTATTCTCTCATAGTGATTGCTCATTCATTCGCGTTAATATTTGATCCCTTGGCGACTCACTAGTCGTAATTGATTTAAGGGAATTTTCGTAGTTTACTTTCTTTGTGCTGCGTAAAGCGGGCTGGACATAGGACAACATTGGACGTTAATGCGTTTATTGGAACGCTGGGCCCTAGATTAGGCTATGAACTGACGGAGTCGCATTTTTGGTGTGGGGATGTAGCTGCGTTTTTACTACTCAATCCCTGACGCCAGTGATTATTCTACTGAGAACATCGGTCTCCTCTAGCTTGTATCCGAGACCGGTTTAGTTCCATCCCTCATCAGGCTGTTGGATTCTGTCAATGGTTCTTAAATCTGTCATCATAAGAAGAGGCTGATTTGTAGCTCCTTGAGGCAGTGACGCCATTTTTTTTTTCTACCTTCTCTCGTTTCCTCCAAAGCTTGCCCAGCTTAGCATAAAATAGCAACTCCTGTGTCTTTACGTAAATAAAAACATTATGGTTCTTCGTTGTGTGTGACTTGTAAAACCATTTTATTGTTCAAAATAAAAAAAAAAGTATGGAAATTAGAGCGATTATTGAAAAAACGGCGAAATGTTTTAAAGACATAACCGGCTGGCCACAATAAAATTAGTTTTTTTACTGATTATAAAATTGATAGTAGAAGAAGAGGAATAAGAAAAATCGGCTAGTAAACATTTATATACGTCCAGAGAATTGAAAAGTGTCATTATTCAAGGTTTTAATTTCGATGAGCTTCTCCGGCAATGAAAAGATGAAAGTGCATTTTATGTTGTTCCTGATAATGACCTTTCTTCCTTGAAAAGAGAGATAGAGAGAGAGTTTACATTGGCACTTCTTTTTGGCATTCATTTTCGTAAACAATGACTGCTCTTCATGTTGTAAGAGTCTGTACTTCGTTATTCTTGGGAGAAAACTTTTATTCAGTTTTTATTTGGATTTTTCTTCAGTTATTTAGTTTTTCTTCTTTTCAGGAACCAAAATAAAAACCTTTACCGGGAAAGCAAAATGGTGATTTAGTTAATTCCTCAAAGTTTCACAGAGTGAACAGAGTCTGTTGGATAATTTGCCCTGTCAGAATTTATTCCAGGGGCTCAATATTCTCTAATTTGTTAAAATGAAGGAATTCAAGATGGCAGACCATTGCCACTG
>NC_089792.1:20989788-20997288 GCF_040412425.1 Macrobrachium rosenbergii
ACAACTGTAGTCTTATTTCAGATGTAGAGCGAATTGAGTTGTGTGTTAGTTCCATATCCTCTACACCCCTTTCAAAGCAGTTCAGCTTCGCAAGAGCCACTAATCCAGAAAATAAGTACAGTGTCCTCTTCCTTCAAAAGTAACATTAGCCGTGGAACGCTGAACGCAAGTGATTTCTTGCAGCTTGCCGTATTCAGGATGCAATCAGGTTATTTCAGTTAATTTTCTATTAGACAAACGCCGTAAGCTTAATTGATAGGTATGAACTGTCCGTCATTTTCAGAATTATGTTTTTTTTATATCAAGGTAAACACTGCGAGCTCCCCCTTGCCGATGGGGGATGGGTTTATCGATTCAGTATTTAATGAGGTTTAACAACTTGATGACGGGTCTTTTTACGCAATAACTTTTAATAAGGATTTTTCTCTCCTGCCTGGAGGTTTTATCGGCAACAACGTAAAAAGGAACGAGTTAGGGCTCATGACGGCGCTTGTTTATTTATATATTTAAGCATTTATTTTTAAATACCCGCTTTCCAGAAACGCGATAGCGTGGGATTACAAGCCATCAGCCAACGGTTAAAAGAGACGATGCTTTGGTGAATGACTTTTTTCAGATTCTGCGCTTGAGAAAAAGGAAACTCTTTTGTGTCATATGTTTTAAAATGATGGCAATGTATGCTTCCAATATTCATTAAAATCTGCATCATATTACGTACTAAAGAGGTTGTCATAACATATTTTGTTTTTCCTTGCCTCAGCAGTAGATCGTTTCTCTCCTCGCAGACAAGGGGCATGAAATTAGAAGCTGCTGGGGTCATCATCTAAGTACAGGCTTTCATCTTCTCGGCACAGATTAGATGTGTATTTCCATGAAAAGTTAAAATTCGATTTTGTTCGTCCAGTTGATGGGACGGTTCCATGACAAACTGCCCGTTCCTTGCTCGTATTTGTAATTGTTAGAATTAAAAATTGGTAAAAATATGACTCGTGTTTCAGTGGCGTAGGAGAAGGTAAGATTCATATTATTAATAGAATGTGAAAATATTCTTTCTGAGGTCCTGCAGTATAAAATTACATAAAGACCAGAGGTTCTGTTTAGAGGAAGCACAGAACGTCGATAAACTTACGCTTTTGAGGTGTAAACATGGGGCAAAATAATAAACATTTTCCCAGATGGAAGTGATCAGACTGATGCGGAAAAAAAAGGCATCTTAAAAGAAAGCTTTTAAGTAGGTTTGTTGCCTTTGGTTTGATTTCTTATATGAATTTCAAAGCACGTGTATGTACTTGAAATTAAATATTAATCCACCATGCAAATAAATACCAGTATAATTATATATATATATATATATATATATATATATATATATATATATATATATATGTATGTATATATAATTGTAAAAAGGACCAAGTACCTTTCTCTCTCTCTCTATCTCTCTATATCTATATATCTCTCTCTCTCATTTTATATATATATATATATATATATATATATATATATATATATATATATATATATATGTATATATATATATATATATATATATATATATATATATTATTCCATTGGATTGGAATACAAATGCACTGTAGCATTAGGCAGAAGAGAGAACAGTAAAGGATTCTTAACTTCATAATGGGAGGAAAAGCCGCATAAATGGCGGATGGGACTCTTCTCTTGAGACTATTCGTAACACTTTTTTCCTCCTGTAGAATTCCAGAAAAATAAAGTAATAGCATAAAGAAAATCACCAAATGGTTGGGGGCATACCGTTTGCAGTTCCATTCTCTGTACTTACTGCAAAAAAAAAAAAAGTCGAGAGATGAAGGAATATGAATAAATAAAAAAAAAAAGTCGAGAAATGAAGGAATATGAATAAATGTCTTACAGAAGAGTAGAAATTTATGACAGGCTATTAGTTTAGGAAAACAAAACTGGGTGGCTTAGCCTCCTAACGGAGAGTAGAAAGAAGGAAAGGTGTTCACAATTGTCTGAAAGAAGTACAAAGTTAACCACTAGCTGCATGAAAGGTAGAGAGAGAGAGAGAGAGAGAGAGAGAGAGAGAGAGAGAGAGAGACGTTCACTAGTGTCTAAAATACTTAGCTGAAAACTAATTTGCCAAATAGAGAGAGAGAGAGAGGTACATCGTCGCTTTTTCCAATAATCTTAAAGGATTTAATTAGGAAAGTGGAGGCTATTTCATTAGCGAAACGTCGTGCACAAGTGTAATGTGAGGATTTTCTGGTAGAATTCAAAGCTTCCCTGTTGAGACTCGTGAATTTCCTTGACCAGGCTCTTATGTATTTCATTTTTCTACATAAGGAAACTCCAAAGTTTCCTTACATAGTTTGTTATAGGTGTAAATAAATGTTTCAATGACATATTATTTTATGTCTGGGAGACTCTCTCTCTCTCTCTCTCTCTCTCTCTCTCTCTCTCTCTCTCTCTCTCTCTCGCAACTGCACGTTGAATTACATAGACATTGTAGAATCGTGTCCATTTTTTTATTGGTTTATATTTCCCTTTCCAGTATCCTTTTTAATAGCATCTGATATAAATCACTTTTTGAGCGTAAACATTGTTCATGATTTCGAATTTATTACAACCTTGATATGATGGCCTTAACTGGTCAAAAATCAGTTTTCTTTGAAATTCTAATCAAATCTTTGAGTCTAGTGATAAGCTTGAACGAAAATTTCACCAGCTTTTTCATAAGCTTCTAAATTAATTTCAATGGAACTCATGCTAATGTTGGTTTACGAAAGTATGATATAATTGGTTGGCATCCTCTCTTCAGTAATAACTTTAAAGGTGAAATTTATCTATTCAAAATTTTCAAGGTCATTCCAGACAGTTTCTAAAATGACTTCGAGATGGATAATATTTTTGGGACTTTTGTGCTGTAGAAATTTTGGCCGGGTACCGAACGCTCACGTCTCTCTCTCTCTCTCTCTCTCTCTCTCTCTCTCTCTCTCTCTCTCTCTCTCTAGTCGCAAACCACAACAGCCGACTAGCAGTTAGGTATGTAATTCATCGGTTATTTCAGCAAATTCATATTTGATACTGGAGAACGATTGTTATCTTTCCTTTTTGTCCGATTTGGGAATCGAACGCAAGTTATTTAGTTTATGAGCTGAACGCACTCCTAGAACGATGCGAATCCATGCTGATAGACAGATTAATAGATAGCTAGATAAACAGAGAAAGCGAGATTGGATATCATATATGAAGTCGTTTATTTTCGTAATTAAAATGTTTTTTTTTTTTCATCGCAGGTCATCTCCGATGCGTGTAACTTTGACCTAATAGAAAATATCATTCAATTTACTTCCAATTCCGATGTTTCATTCCGGAAAATTTATTTTTCTCGACATTTTTTTCCCAAAAGCAACGTGTATGACATATTCACTTCGTTAATTAATCTCGTGCAGTTCGATTTTTACTATTTTTGCTTATTTGTCTTGAATTTTGTTTCTGAAATGTATTTGCAGTTTTATACAGTGGGATTTTAGGATTTTCAGCAGTGTCCTGTATAGAATTTATTTTTTAATAAAAAAAATGTTGGATGTATATACGAGGATTGATTTTTATGAGAAAAAGAATTAAAAAGTTACATATTAATGACTCTGAAATCTGCCTTCATTTAAAGATTGCTTTGTGCGAGTGCGAGTGAGTTCTGCACTTATTTTGGCACATGAATTCTGCTTTTGTACCTCATGTGGGTCCCATGTCGGAAAAGAGAGGATGGCTCTGCCAAACCAATGCCTGTGTCTTGAAAACAAAAGATGCGGTATTCAAGAATGCAACCATACGCAGCTGTATGGTGCGAGCGCAGTGGTTTATAATAAGACCTGAAATCCAACAGAGGAGTAGAGTGGTAAGAGCAATTCTTATATTGCAACCGTAACCACGCTCAGCTCATTGAAAGAGGGGCCTGTGTCCGATTCTCGAACCGGAAGAGGAGGGGACGAGTGGGTGCGTTCCGTAAAACCTAGTATTCCCAACATTCTGGTATACTTCTGTTGACCTAAGTTGAATTAGGTTCATAGTTTTTAGTCTACTGTTGAGGGTAGCAGCTGGGTTTGAGGACGTGGGAGCGAAAGAGAGGTGAGAAAAAACATTAGACCATTGTGTTCATCGCTCCGTCAAAATATATACTATCAAAACGGAGGGCCTCGACGAGGTAACCCTCACCACACTGGTGTGAAACTATTCATAAAGATATTCAACAGAGTAAATGGGGCACACCTGTACCATCACGGTTATTACTGCAAAACCGTGTGAGAGAATAAAAGTGAAATGCGAACGTTTTTTAACAGAGGAAATAAGACGAAATATTAAAACTTAATGAGCCAACAAACTCTTTCCCGGAAAGAAAACTTTTGCCTTTTAAGCCCAACGAATACTCACGGCGCCATTATATTTTTCTTCGCTCTTTTATCTCTCTCATTTTCTGTTTGCTTGCTTTTTTTCATTTTCGTTTGCTATTCACTTATTTTATATACATTTCACTTTCGTTTTTGCTGTCAGTGTACTTACGTAAGTCTATCTATTCATTTTTTATTTTCAATTTTGAATGCTCGCTTTAGTTTTGTCAGAATTTAGCTTTATGCTCTTTGTTTATTTTCAGTTCACTTTTCTTTTTATTTTCCACTTTATTCCGCTCTGTTTATTGTTTTCGATTCATTTTACTTTACACTCTTTATCATGGCACTCTCTTTTATTCTGCTTCTCCTCGCATGCTTGCTTCTACTATTGTTCAGAGTATTGTTAGTTTTTGCTTTTCATGTGGGATTTTTCCTTCGTGTAGCTTTGCTCCTTTTTTCATGAAAGCGCAGGTTGCTATTTTTGTTATATACAGTCATGCTATTGTTATTTTTCCCTTGTTATTGATTACTTGTAACTTTGCCTTCGTTCAGTTATTTCTTAGTCGAGTTATATTGCATTCCGAACAAGACTTGACTGATCACATCTTTGAGACTCAGCTTTGTATTTATGTCCGCCAACAATGATGGAAGAGGGTAATTTTCATCCCCGTTTGCTTTTGTGTGTTTTTATGTTTGCATGGTATCTAAAGTGTGACTGAACTGAATATATTCATTAGATGATTTTTCTTGATGATTAAAAGTCAGAAGTCGAGGTCAGAGCTTTTGGCTGTTAGAATATGTAACAGATATGTATGTATGTATATATGTATGTATGTATGTATGTATGTATGTATGTATATATATATATATATATATATATATATATATATATATATATATATATATATACAGTATATATATATATATATATATATAGTATATGTATTTATATATATAATATATATATAATATGTGTGTGTGATATCATTTTTACACAGATTATAGTTTGACTGAAAAAACAGAGTACAACGTCACATTTTTAGGGGAACTTAAACACTTCATAGCTGGTTACACATCCGTGGTATCCTTTTAAGATGATAGATTTTTATAGTAATTCCTTCAGAAGTGTTTTCCAAGACTGATCCTTAAAGGACAAAGTTCCAGTTTTGAATATTTTATCCCGTCATACATGTTTTGGGGCATCCTTTCCTTTCTGATACGTATAACAGTAATGCCCTCATAATTCAGTTTACCAATTTAGATCTTCAAAACTCAGATCAGGACAGTCTCTATGACAGTCTCTATGTATTAAGAAATCTAGTAGTTACGAGTTCATTGCACATTGGTCGTTGTAGTTACATAGTTCTGATGACTGTGACCAACAGTTACCATATGGTAACGAGTTTGTTTATTCAGGGCTAAGATTTCCATGTTGGAGATGTGGTTTCTGTCGAGTATTCTTGTTAATGTTGAAGGCGGGAAAAAAGAGAAAAATTGTTTTTGGCTCTTTGACGATCTGGAGAGTAAGACAGAGACAAAAAAAAGCGTAACATACTGATTTGGGAAATTAATAAATGCGTATCTGGGAATATTAATAAGGAAAAAATATATGAATTATTTGAAATGAAATGTTGAAAATTTCAAAGAGCAGATATCTTTATAATCATATGAAAACTAGTGCGGTAGACTTTGTGACAAATTCCAATGCGCCTTTATTCTGGTAAAACTGTTGGTTAATATTGCCTTATAATATCAATATACTGTGAGAAATAATGATGTCGCGACGTTTTAACGGATCCTGCCAAGAACTGTTGTCGAGTAAGTAGTGTGTCACTTTTGGTTTTGTCGTTGACCCCGGAAATCCTTTGTGTAATTTGTTCCTACTGTACAACGTCCTTTTTCCTTTAAATGAACAGCAGAATAACAGTTCAAAGAACGTAAATAATGTTTGCCCATTTCCTTTGATGATTGTTAGTTTATTTATTCTTGGCATCAGTCAGGAAGCCGGATCTAGCCCTCGTAATTTGTATCTTTTGGTTTTCCATTACATTTTAGTTTTATATTTTTTTATAACTGAATTTTATAACAGTCGCAAATTTGAAATCCTTCATAATGGGTGGAAGTGCTCGCGTTCGGTCAAAGCAAATGGAATAAACGAGAGAGATTAATGAGGTTAAACCGATGACGCTCAGATTGAGTTTTCCACTTGGCTCGCTCTGACATCATGCGACGCATTAAACGGTCAAGAACTTACTTTCAACACTGTCATTCAGTGAGAGGTGAGGTGGAAACTAATGGGAAAAGTAGTGTGAAAAAGAAAATGGGATCAGAAAAGACCAGGTGGAAGAAAACGAGAGCTAATGAGGAGTGACTTTAAAAGATGGTGTTCCATTCTCGCGGAAAATTCATTGTTGTGAACTCTGAAGGGCAAGTTTCACTGGCAAAACTTAAGAATGGCTTGTGTCGCTTAGACGAGCTTGAAATTTCCTTAACAACAAAAAGAGAGCTCTCTCTCTCTCTCTCTGTTATTTCCTGTGAAAAGATATGTTTGTGTGTGTATGTGCAAGTGTTATTATACTATTGTATAAAGTAGGTTAAGAGGAAATTTAGCATACCTAAAGTTGGGAGAATGGAGATGAGAAGGTATTATTGGACAGACAGTTGACCCAAATATATAAAGTAGGTATAAAGGTTAATAGAAACGATACAAAAGAATGGGTGATATAAAGTTAAACTGTTGAAAACAGTTAAAAAGTAACCAATATGATGGAAGCGAAGTGGGTCTGAGACTGATGTGTGATACGACTCCTGGTTGTTTAATATCTTTATGGCGGAGTGATGTGAAAAGTCAGAGAAAAGACAAAAACAAATGAGAAGTGAATGAAATGTGGTATGGTTGATGTTTTGGATGACACATTACTGAATGGGGATAGTGTTGAAACCTGCAAGGTCTGTTGAAAAGGATTAAAACTTTAAGAAGAAAAAATAACAGTAAATCTGAGAACGAGCAAAGTTTTGAAGGTAGACAGAAACCAGGGAAGATGGGGCATTGAATATTAATATGGATGGTTGATTCATGATAGTGTGTGGAAGCAAACACAACGGATAATGGTAGGTTAAAAGGAAG
>NC_089792.1:20999788-21024788 GCF_040412425.1 Macrobrachium rosenbergii
CGGGGCGTTTTAACTCATTTTTGGTTAGAAGATTTTACTTTCCAGTTCTCAACAAAGATTTATTGGGTGAGGTTGCTAGTCCCACTCCTTGCCTCATAGATAATGAAAAGCTAAGTGCCTACGGTATTATGTTTTCTTGGTGGTTACCCTACAAGTACCTAGCTAACCTAAAGCTGCTTAATTTTATATAATATATATATATATATATATATATATATATATATGTGTGTGTGTGTGTGTGTGTGTATATATATATATATATATATGTGTGTGTGTGTGTGTGTGTATATATGAGAGAGAGAGAGAGAGAAATGGGAGGGATTTTAAGAGGATATTTAAAACAGAAACCGTATTTTCCCATGGCATTTTTTTAGTAAATGCATAAATGAGTTGGATTTAAATCCCTTTGTCCCTTACGTGAAGCGCGAACATATTTGCATCAGTTACCATGAAAACAGTTATGTTGTTGACGCTTTTCTAAGCAATGTAGCGAGCGATACGTCAACGAGAGGAAAATATCAGGATTCGAGGTATTTATTTCTAAAATTGGTTGCGCTCTTAGAGATCATCGTCGGCCAAAGTGGTAAGTTGCCAGTAGACAGAGCATTGCGTTTGGAGTTTCAATGCTAATGCGTAATTTAATCACATTTATACATTCATGTTTTCATAGTATAAATGGTTGTTGATGTATATGTAGAACGTAGAATGTGAACAGACAGCAAAAAAGCCGCCCAAACAGATAAGAAATCATGAAAAGTGCGTGAATAAAAATGGACGCATTCTTATAACAATATAGGAAAGGAATGCATTTTGCTCCTGACCGACTTAGTTGCTGCATCTTTCTACTCAGAATGTTCACCAGTTGTGACATTCATCTCTTACGCACTCTTTCCTGTTTCATGGATAGTGAGAGCCTAACATTCCAACATTTCATCCACACCATCTAGAAAACTTCTCTCTGTTTCATTCTTCTCATTCCTTTAAAAAGAAAAATCTGTGTAGTCTCACTTTTCACCAACCAATTGTCACCCATTCTCTTCATTCAACCAAACCCCCAAAAAACACTGGCCTGTCTTGGCAGCATTGCTATTCTTGTTACAGCATCTTTTAATCAAGGAACCATTTTACTACTTACATACTGCAAAGCAGTTCATCTGATCGCTTCATCCTTTTTATCTTTTCCACATACAACTTTGTCAGCGTATTCCCATTGAAGGGAACGGTTCAGCATCCTTTTCAAACCTACAGCTTTGAATAATGAAAAGGCAATAGTATTGCAAATTATTTGGAAATTTTAGGAGACTGTCAACGTGTACGCTTATGAAAGCATTTTATACATTGTAATATATATAGACACGTTTTATATATATATATATATATATATATATATATATATATATATATATATATATATATATATATATATATATATATATATATATATATATATATATTATATATATATATGCTAAATATATTAATATATATATACACATATATATATTATATTATATATATATATATTATATATACTATATGTATGTATGTGTTTATATATATTATTATATATAAATATATACATATATAATATATGAGTTTTATATAGACATAAATATAGTGTATATATATATATATATATATATATATATATACTAATATATATATAGTATATATAATATATATATATATATATATATATATGTATATATAAATATATAAATATATATATATATATATATATATATATATATATATATATATATATTATATATATGTACGTGTTAACATACTATGATGTATAAAATGCTCTCGTAAATGTGTACGTTAACAGTCTCTAAAATTTCCAAATAATTGGCAATACTATTGTCGTTTTATTATTCAGTGCACATTTATATAGCACACACACTCATATAACTTCAGTAGATCTCCCTAAGGTTCTTACGTACCAAAACCCTTATTTACATTTACTGATTGTTAATTGTCCCTCGCACATTCTGAAATGCATACTGCCCTTGTTTTACTGTACAGTGTAAATAAGAGACTGTAAACACAATCTCTCTCTCTCTCTCTCTCTCTCTCTCTCTCTCTCTCTCTCTCTCTCTGATGAATAGTATATTATTATATTTGATCTGTTCCGAAGAACTCATTCTATCTGCTAGTGCAGTAAAAGCGTTTGAAATGGCGCCTCTTCCAAAGGAAACATTTACAGCTAAAACCAAAGATTGAAAAAATGCTGTAGATAGCTAATGTCTGTATAATTTTCACCTCATAGAGAAAATTATCATGTCCGCCACAGAAGAGTGACGCAGTTTGCGTTCACAAAATCTCTCACTGTGAATAGTGGGGTTTAATGAAACTGTGGAGAGAGTTAATGGCCAAAAACTGTTGAGTAGGTTTAGAGATGGTTACTGATGTGAATGTGGCTCAGGAATTTTCTGTCTTTAAATATCATGATTATATTTACATACCGACGTGGTAAGTTTCATTTCAGGGTGGATAAATTTTCGGAAGGACCCGGAGGCGGAGCTGGTTTTGAGCTTTAATTTGGTAAAACTCGCTAAAATTCTCCGCCATATGAAGTAAGTCTTTCTTATATAAATGAATTAGAGAACAGGAGTTGATTCTGAAGAAACTTTCTTTAGCGCCTGGGACGTATGCAATATTTCTGCAGGCTATCATTTATCGCTATTGCTCTCTTGATAGAAGGATGCCGGAAGCGACCAGTTTTCAATGCATTTTCCTTCTTTTCATATAACGGGGAAGTACAGCAAGGGATTTGAGTCTCGATCCTTCCGCCTTTCGTGTCATCGTGGAGTGGGATATTCACTTTCGTTTTGTTTTTCTTGTCTATGTAGTTTCCTTTTTTTTTTTTTTTTTTATTATTCTTTCCCATTTCTCCCCCCCGGTCAATCATCGCTTCTATTTTTTCTTCGTTCTCCCCTTGTTTGCCTGAGTTTTTTTTTTTTATCGTTTTAGTCATTCCATTGAAGTTAAAGCATCTTTAGCTTTTTTTTTTCTTTCAACCTTAAATCAGCACTGTATGTTTAAGTCTTTGGTAGATTATAGACTCTGTGTATACTAAAAATGCACTTGAAAAATGGCAATATTTTACTTCTTTTGTTCCTTTCTCTTTGTGTACGTATATCAACTTGACTTCAAGGTCCACTTTTTTTTTAAAGCTGAGCAAAATTGTTGTCTATGAATGAAGAACTATTCCATTTCCATATTTCATCGATTTTGTGTTTTGCCATCCTCTGGCTTCGATAGGAATAAGGACTTATAAGAACATGTGCAAAGTTTTATGAAAAGTGTTTTGTTCAAATGATTTGGGGAACCTGAATTATCTGGGGAAGCCAAGGTGAGAATGCATTAAGGGATGGTTGACCCACCTCTCCTTTATGCCCATGTATAAAGTCTTACTTGGCTTTTGACCTCTAAGTAAGACCTTTATCTTAAACTCATTAGATCAGTATGAATGCCATATATGACGCTATATGTGATATTGCATAGTTCAAGAGGTGTGGCCAAAGTCAAATTCACATTTGGCCTTTGACATCTAAGTATGACATTTCTTTGGCCTTAAACTCACTCTGCAAATCAGCATGATTAGAGCATACATGCCTAATATTAAGTCTCTGAATTTGATCTTTGCTCTCAAAACGTTAATTATATAGAAGATTTTTCAACGTTGTTTATACTTTTATTGTGCATATTTTGAAAGTTATGTCCAAGTAAGTTCCTAGTTGGCTGTTGGCATCTTAATTTGACTTTGACTTATCCATGGTTTATTAGCACTCTCTCTCTCTCTCTCTCTCTCTCTCTCTCTCTCTCTCTCTCTCTCTTCTCTCTCTCTCTCTCTCTATTTTCTGTATTAAATAGAGAGAGAGAGAGAGAGAGGGGGGGGGAGAGAGAGAGAGACTGTGTGCTAATAAGCCAAGGCTAAGTCAAAATCAAATTAAGATGTCAAAAGTCAACTAGGAACTTACTTGAACATAACATTTAAACTATGCTCAATAAAGACAACTTTGGAAAGTATAAACAACTAAAGAAAAATCTAATATACAGTTAACGTTTTGAGATCAAAGATCAAATTTAGTGGCTTAATACATACATGCATGCATGCATACATATGTAATATATATATATATATATATATATATATATATATATATATATATATATATATATATATATATATATATATGTGTGTGTGTGTGTGTGTGTGTATATGTATGTGTATATATCACTGGTGCAATATCTCTTGCTTATCATGATCGCTTTGAGCAAATTGCTAGCCTTTACACAAGATCAAGTGGAGCGAAGGACTAGATATTGTCGACCAAATATTGAAGTTGCTGCAAAGCACACATGAATGACCACTATGACAGTCATTTACTATAGTAACATTAGTCATAATTATAATAAACTGGAATACTTAAGAAAATCTATAGAATATAGATTTTTTTTCTTTGTCCCTTGTGGGCAGGAGCTGAACGTATATACATTGGCAGTATTTCCTGTTTTTTTCTTGTTTTTTTTTTGCTAATGGGCACTGTAGCAACACGCAATTAAAAGTCCGGTGTCCAAGCTTTGACGTTTTAGATGTTATTCAAGGTGAAATTGGGAAAACAATGAGAGGAAGACAGTATCAATTCACAAATGTGTAAGAATAAAATAGTGATAATTACTTCTGAACGTACAATATTGGTCTTGCTATACCAGTGATAATGTTTTAGTTTTTCTGTTGACAGTCCCCTTTATGTTCATTTTTTTTTTCATTTGTGTTGTTAGATACTGAAAGGGCTTTTGAACAAATAAACCGAAAGAAATAGACAGCACAACTTCATATTCTTAAAGAGACGTCGGTTGAGAAAGTTTTCATTAAAACCTGAATAGTCAGAACTTTTTTAAAGCGAACTTAAATGTCCACCGAAACGATATCAGACGTATTTGAAAAGTTCTTAGAGCGCCGTTTTAGAGGAAGTATCGCCGGAACGCCCCTGAACATTCGCCGAGGCTGCATTAAAGCGGAGAATGTTGAAGATGCTGGACTGTAACGAAGTTAACGTCGGTAATAGACCTTGTTTACTTCGAACAGACCCGTCCTGATCACCTATCCGGTGTTGTAGCCTTGACGAAGATTGCCAGTGTTTCCAAGAAAGGGCTTATAACCTGGTTGGTCATGACTTATGGCGTTTAATAACCAGTGCTTTTAAGGAGATTGTATTAACGGTAGTTTTTATAACGAGAGGTTTTAAAAAACTGGTTTATAACCAGGTGGTTTATGAAATTAACTTTCACCTTAAAACAATTGGTTGTTCATTGAAAAAATGGATAACAGAAGCTTCAAAAGCAAGGTTTATAATACCTGGAAATCTATCACCACAAACTCTTGCCAACTAAATGTTTTTTTAAACCAATGCAGTTTATTGCTATAGGTGTTTGATTAAGAACGGTTTCAAGGAACGGCTTTGTAAACCTGGTTGTAACCAGAGGTGTTAATTTAACAAGTGCAAGAACCTGGGTAGTATGTTTTAATATACCTTGGTGTTTCTCCTTGGCAGTGTAGTTGACGTCTCGAGAGGGCAATTTAATGAAGATTTAGCATTCTCTAATGAGTTGCCTTGGGACGTCACAACGAGGTCGTTAGGTGGTTGCGCTCTTTAAGCCTCCCGTAAAGGAACCTCCATTCCTGTTTGCATACATTAAATACTTGAGAGGAATGATGCTGCACAGCTCTCTCTCTCTCTCTCTCTCTCTCTCTCTCTCTCTCTCTCTCTCTCTCTCTCTCTCTATGTCTGTCTACTATTGAGGGATGACGCTCTTGTCTTTATGCCCGTCTACTTTTGAGGGATGATGCGCTTATCTCTCTCTCTCTCTCTCTCTCTCTCTCTCTCTCTCTCTCTCTCTCTCTCTCTCCGTTGTGGAGATGAAATGTCAGGAAGAGGGCAAAAGATGATAATTACATGTCGATGAGAGGACAGAGTGATAAAAAGCATTTAATTAATGAAGAATCGTGCCAAGCATAACGTGAAGAGGAAGGAAAAGTGAGATGAACAGAAAACCAAATGAAAGAATAAAAGTTAATTAACTTGAGAAATCGATAGAGAAAAACTGAAATAGGTTGATAAGGAAAAGTAGTCCTTTGAAAGAGCAGTGAAGCTAAATAAGTAAATCATATGTTTTAGGATAAAAATCTTGAATTAAGATCAAACGACTAATCTCATAGATAGAAAGAGTAAAGAAAGTAAAATCGTTGAAGGACGCAAATAGCAATGAAAAGAATAACACAAATTAAGGAAACAAAAAAGGAGGTAAAGGTAATAGACTAAGCGGAATATCACAATCCGGAATATAAAGAAAAGGAATATAGAAAGATAGGAAACATTTGAAAACAACTGAAAGAAAAAAAAACATGAATAAAAATAGAAATGTGATAAAATAAAAATACAAATTCAAATTAATATTCTTAATTATTAGTTGGAATCGAAAACGATAAAAAACAAAAAGCAAAAATCAAGAAATAAGAAACTACAAAGAAAAGGGTAATAAGAGAAATTATCTAAATACATGGAATGGGAGTGGCCTTTTGTGATCCCCCCCCCGCCCCCATCCACCTTCCCATCACTGTCAGAGACACGTCAGGTCAGAAGGGGCTTAATGGCGAGGAGGTGAGAGGGGGTTGGCAATCGGGAGGGGTTGGGGGAAGGTTTAGGGTGGCAAGAGGTCCTCCGAGGGTAATTAATACATTGATGGGTTGTCTTTCATCAGCGCGTATTCACTTAATAATTGTGATAATGACGCTTTTGATTAATAGCTTAGACATTTGGTCTCTTTATTTATTGAATGTAATGAACTCAAAAATTGGCCTTGATAAATGTAATCACAGATTGCTTTAATTTTTTTTTTTACGAATTCGTTAATTGTGGAAAGCTGGTGTTTTATGTATGTGTATATATACATATACTGTATATATATTATATATATATATATATATATATATATATATATATATATATATATATATATATTATATATATATAATATTTATATATATATATATATATATATATGTATATATATACATACATATATATATATATATATATATATATATATATATATATATATATATATATATATATATATATATATATATATATATATATATATATATATATATATATACATACATATATATATATATACATATATATGCATATAAATGTGTGTGTGTGTGTGTTTGTTTGGGTTTGGTATACCGTAAATCACTGAGAGATGTAAGTGGTAAGTATTATGGATGCTGACTTTCTAGTAGTGGTTTTTGGGGCCATTGTCCTGCAAAATTCATTTAGGCTTAATGTCATGCCATTACAACGTATGTTGCATGAAACGTTTAAGCTCATAATTGCTTGAAAATACAATTGCACAGGGAATGTTTTGGCTTATGATAATGATACGTTTTTGTGCCATTTGCTTGTTTCGGTACTGAACATGGAAAATGTTCATTGTGAAATATCCTACCTATTTTGAAAGGGAAAATATTTATGGATTTTGGGTGTTGAGTTTGTTGCGTTGGCCATTGGCGGTTGTCCCCCCACCCTCAAATACAATGGCACTGCTTTCATTTCGTGCCTCTAAACCTATTTAATTTGATATGATTGTCTGTATATGGATACTACTGTTTTTCTTCTAGTAAGGGGCAGGTTTGTGTGCCTTGATATTAAATACAAATATTAAAATTTGACAAAGTTGTTTAGACAATCTTTGTAATGCTGCCTGTGATGATTAGAATTGGAATTCTTAATTAATGGCAATTTCATCTTCACAAGATCTAATGACCCGAACACTGTGTGGCAGTCTCTGAAACGAGAGACAACCGTTAACTTCTTTGCCATCCTCTGTATTCCCGGCATGATTTTATTTGCTTCTTTCTAAAGCTCGGATTTTTTTATCACATTAGAAAAGTCCATTTAACTATTTTTTCTGGATTTATATTGATATATTCTGCTCGGTCTCCTCCATAAAAAGTTAGAACCCTTGTGCAGGAGTGGAGCCCCGTGCATGCAGTGTGCCTTGCATGCCGCATTGTAAGCAGCAATAAAGGTCCCCCTTCAGCCCCAGTTGCTTCTTTTTCTTCCCATTTGTCTGTCCAACGTCTTTAACTTTGTCTTGTTCCAGTTTTCAATCCTCATTTAAGAACTAATCCTTCTTGTCTGTGGGAGTAAGAGATGAAACCAGTGGTCTGGTTAAAATACATTAAAATGGTAAATTTAGACCAATCTTTTAGGCTTCGCTTCCTCAGTCATCGAAAAATAGCCGTTTCAAGATTAATGTTGTCATTCAAATTCAGCGTTGTCGTGATAGCACCGAACCTGTTGCTTTAATTGCCGAATTAATAAAGAAGGATTTCGAGAGAAATTTTATGAAGTGTACTGAAATGGAAAATTGCTACTTACAAACCTGCATATGAATATGCCTATTTACGAATTGCAGTTTCCCACATAATGCTTTTTATCAAAGGCAAATATCCTGAGGCTTAAGAAATAAAAAGAGATTGTAAATCAATTTTACTGACATTACCCACCTACGTGAATGGTGCTTTAGTTTCTCAACAGATTCTGGTTTTGTCGTAAGTTAGGCTGCTACTTTGACCTTTGGCCAGTTACCAATTCCCTCAAGAATATCTAAGAAAATCCATGAGTAAGTTTTCGTTTTATCTTGTTAACAGTTTCAAAAACCAACTTACCAAACCAAACACCGAAATACCCTAGTGTTCTTGTTTCAAGTGCCATTGATAAAGATTTTATGTTTTTATTTAATATAAAGAAACATAATTAATGAAAGTTATATTATGAATAAATAAATAATAATTGTAAGGCTTTGGTTTCAAATTATCGATGATAAGGATGACTGCATTATGAAGAATAAATATATAAACGAAAATATGATGATAGTCAATGATATTGAAAAAATATGTATTGACAATACCAGTTATATACAAATTTTCATAAGCAAATGAAGACAGATGAGCAGTTATGTTGTCGGAAAAAAGGCAGAATGGCAGCCTAAGTGTGTTAACGTGCTTCATTATAAAATTTACCCTGCAAAATTCCCGCTTTCATCCTAATGCATTGCTTGAAAGTTTTCCGCGGGATTCACGTTAAAGTGCGTTGCGAATGGACCCACGAAAATGATAAAACTCGCATAGTCGTAATCGGATTTGCGAAATGGCAAGAACTTCCCAAGGATTCCGGAGTGCCAGCGAATGACAGTTTGTGATTGGTTCGTGCGGGGAGGGGCGGAGTCCCCTGCTTTAACTCTTGTGTGTCTTAGGTGATTTCCCCGTCCTTGCCCAAATTAGTTTTTATTTTTCTTATCCGTGTTTTGAATTTGATTTTAATGTTAAGTGGGTTTTCAACAAATGAAGTGTTTTAAATTCAGAGACATTAATTCATTAATATTGCTGCATTTAATGTAGTAGGCATCCTGATGGAAATTTATGATAAACCACAGAAATATCAAATATTTTCTTGATTTGAGAGGATTTATTATCCTTTTAAAACACAAATTTTCTGTGAAAATTTGAATCATGTTTGTAAAGGCCAAGATAATTTTGTTTAACTCCTAACAGGATTTATTTATATATTCACCCACTATATCTCGTTTTTCCATGGTGAATCTTTTTAGTATTCTCTTATTTCTTCTGTTTTCTTTGATTGAACTGCCTTTCCCTATTGTGAGTTGAGGATGTAATCACACCTTTTGCATTTGCGCAACATTTCCATTTTTGGTGACAATGTATGAATCCATATCTATTATGACTTTAGGTGCATATATTCGGTCTTCTTGTTTATAAAGATTCTTTTCAGACTTGTTGGTTTGTTTATTTCTAAATTTGGACTTGCTTCTGACATTTTCGGAATTTGAAAATGCTGGAGGAAAGTGATATTTTTTTAATTTATTGTAGCTATGGTAAGATGATACTTAATTTTAATCTGATTATGTATCCCGCATTAAGATTATGTTGAGCTTTTTAACATTTACTGTTTCATCGATTTGAGAATCAGGAAAATGATTTCACATAAAAAGTTATAACTAGTTAGAGTAAGAGACCTCGTATTTTTCCAGTGCTGTAGTTGTCAAGAATTCGTTCCCAAAATCGTAAACGTCAACTTTTTTTTCTTTAACTTGAATATTTCATTTAACCATTATTATAACTGTGGGAGACATTGATTGTTTTCCATCTTAACAGCTGTTCATTCATTATTGGTGCAAATCTGTTTCAATTACTCTCACGTGCTTGCGCACAAACAATACAGTTGTCTAACGTTATTTTAGCCTTGCTTTCCTGAGAATATGGAAGCTTCTTGTAGGTGTTCAGTTTGAATTTGTAAATGCTAGAATTCACTGGAAGCCATTTTTTTTTCTCGGGAATATATTTTTTAACTCTGATTCATCTTCATGCGAAATTTAATCCATAATTATTAGTCATATTTTCCCGCCTACTTCGAGAATATAATTATGAATGCATTCTTTTTGAGGTTATAGATTTTATTCTTCCAGATTATTTTTCAGTTGGGTCATTTCTCATTTATTGATTTCAGACATGGATCAATTCTAAGTTGTTTATTTTATATTTAGTTTAATCTGTTGTTTATTCTTTTATGTGTTTTTGTCTGTAAATGTGTTTTTCTCTGTCATTTTAATGCTGTTTCAACCTTACTTTTCTTGGACTTTTCTTGAATGAAAGCTCGTTCAGCCAATGGCTGTGTTGGTTTGTTCCAAATAATGCACATATTTCGAAAGGTGATTGTAAATCTTTAATATGATATGACTCTTGAAAGTCAATTGGGAACATTGAAAATGAACATTATTTGGATGGTCTGGAATGGGTTATCTAAATTTCTTTCTTTAAACAGTTCTTTTATGACAGAATCCAGAGAGGATACTGTTGGATTGATTATTTTTTTTTTCTTTTACAATCCCTTGAAGTTGCGTTTATTGACGTGCTCTAAATTGCAATTGGCATTTACTCGATATTCCCAACTTTTTTCCACCTTCATATTCCACATCGGATTAGAAAGTTTGACCTTTGTCTGACATTTCATGAAAGGAAATTGGGGAGGGGGGGAAGAGGGGGTTGATTAGCGAATTATGATTATGTCAGAGTAGGCTGTGATCAAATGTCACTCTTAACCATACTCAAGACTACGTCATTCTTCGTCATATATACGAATATACGTCAGTCTGAACAGTGGGGTTCAGTTCAGGTATATACATGTATATATATATATATATATATATATATATATATATATATATATATATATATATATATATATATATATATATATATATAATATTACGTTTTTAATCGACTATGTTTGCTCTAAAAATATTATCTCCAGCCACGATTTAGTTCCCTTTACTATGTCTTGATGGCCAGATATCTGAAGCTGGCCGAACGTTACAGTAATGTAAAACGTATTTTCACACACAAGTAGTGAATATAGACCCGTTGGCATTCTCAGTTTAAAGAATCTTTGAACAAAAACTAAATACGGTTTTTTTTAAGATGGGAAATTCCTGTAACTTGTGCTCATTTTCTGCAACTTAACGATATTCTTACATAAATTGTATTATATTTGAAATTTTTGCAACGCAGCGTGATGGTTACAACCATTTACTGCTATACTGAAGAGTTTTATCGGAACTGCTAAGTTCCTCATTGGACGGGTCGATATCGCTCTCAGCTAGCACTCTGCTGGGCCCGCGTTCGATTCTCCGACCGGCCAATGAAGAATTAGAGAAATTTATTTTTGGTGATAGAAATTCATTATTCGGTATAATGTGGTTCGGATTCCACAATAAGCTGTAGGTCCCGTTGCTAGGTAACCAATTGGTTCTTAGCCACGTAAAATAAGTCTGATCCTTCGGGCTAGCCGTAGGAGAGCTGTTAATCAGCTCAGTGGTCTGGTTAAACTAAGGTATAATTAAGCTTTTCTTCAGATGCGAAACAACGCAGAATGCGCTTGTGTGGACGTGGGTAATCAGTCACAAATTTACTGTATCTTGGGTGACAAGTGGAGTGAGATTATTCTGAGTTAAACCTGTTTTAAATATACGGGCAAAGAAGCAACACTGTTAGCAGATTCCTCCTCGATTATAATAAGATAAATATTAATAGGTTTCTGCTGAAAGAGAGTTACGCGGTAGATTTCATTTATGAAAATTTATATCAATATTCCATCAGGACTTTTGTTGTCAAAGGGAAATTGAATTCATTGCGCACCGTGATATTTCCAGCAATTTGTTATGAACAAAGGATTGTGGAAATCACATTTTTATTATTGATATTAGTTGAATTGAGTAGTTGCAGTGATATAATGTGGTATTATTTATTTACAATTATATATGAATATTTGGCTTGAGAACAAACTGAAATTAGAATGCACCAGGTTAGGTTAAGGAGATAAATTTTATTTTAAACAATACACTTTTAAGTGACCAGAGTTTAGCATTTAATAAGACTGTTACACTTGAGGTCTATTTTAGAGTGAAATGGGAAATGCTTCGACTTCTCTCTCTCTCTCTCTCTCTCTCTCTCTCTCTCTCTCTCTCTCTCTCTCTCTCTCTCTCTCTCTCGTTTGAGATGAAAAATTTATATCACACCCATGGTTTGTTGATTTGTGCTTAAACTCGTCATCTTCATCAAGAGAGAGAGAGAGAGAATAATGATGATTCATTCATCGGTAATATTATCGGTGTCGGAAGAACAAAATGCCTATTGATATCGTGTCCATCTTTATATCTCTAGAGATCTGGCGTCAGTGGAACGCTACTTAATTGTCAGAGAGATGGGTAGAGGCGGTGAGCCTAAGCAATTTCTTTGTAATTACAGGAGCCAGGAGATCAGTCCCTCCAGTGAATCCCTCGGGTGAATTCGGCACATTGGCGAAAGGAAAACAATAATTGGATCGTGCGTCTTGCTCCAGCGGAGCCTTTCAAGCCAGAAGACGGAAAAGGACTCGGAGACGATCTCTTCCTTGTTCAGGCTTATAAACGTTCGTTGTTTTACAAGTTTTGCAGATTGGCCTTCATATGTGTTTATGTGTGTGTGTGTGGTATATATATATATATATATATATATATATATATATATATATATATATATATATACTGTATATATATTAACACATTTAATTAACTGACTTGAAACAATCATATTTATATTCAAAAGGTGCGGCAACAATAATTTCATTACTCGTTGTAGGCCGTACTACGATCATATAGTAAAAATATACAGTATATATACATATATATATGGTATATATATAATTTATTTTACGTACTATATTATATATATATATATTATATATACATATATATATATATATATATATATATATATATATATATATATATATATATATATATATAAATAGTATGTAATTTACTTTAAGTGCTACTACTACTACTACTATTACTAATAATAATAATAATAATAATAATAATAATAATAATAATAATAATGGGCATTAATTCTATGTTTTACTATATGATCGTAGTAGGGCCTGCAACAGTAATGAAATTATTATTAACATGTCGCACCTTTTGAATATAAATATGATTGTTTCAAGTCAACAAGAGATTAAAATTGTTAAAAAGATATATATATATATATATATATATATATATATATATATAATATATATATATATATATATATATATATATTATATATATATATATATATATATATATATATATATATATATATATATATATATACATATATATATATATATATATATATATATATATATATATATATATATATATATATATATATATATTGTATATATATCCACTAGGTTCCTGGAACTCAGCAAGTCTTTCATTGAGGTTGCAAGCACTGTAGCCAGTTTCACCCTGGCAGCGACCCACAGCAGTCGAAAACCGACCAGACAAATTAATCTCTACCTAAATCAACATTGGTGCAAAGGATTTTACGTGAAATGGGCCGAAGTTATTTTCTATCCAAGGAAGGACTTTGATTGAAGAGTGATATAAATAGAGATTATAATATTTTATTTTATTTACATTTTCATCTCTCAATTCGCATCGGTGTGAGGATGAATAATGTGTTTGGAATCGCTCACAATTTTTTCAGCCTTCTCTCAATCTTTGTTTCTGTTCATGGCATTTTAATTTCCAGACTTAATAATATATATATATATATATATATATATATATATATATATATATATATATATATATATATATATAATATATTATATATATACATATATGTAATTTATATATATATACAAAATGTATAGATATGTATAAAGTTTTTAAAAAGTTACGCCTTTGTTTTCGTCTTTAAGCGGATTGAAAAGTATTCGACGTTGTTTATTTTGTGGCTTCTAAACAGTGGCTTTCGTTTTCTGTTTATTTTGGCGCCTTGTTTGAAGTAGATTGTGATGCGCAGTGAAATATTTTCATTTCCTTATGTATTCATTCTTTTGCAGCATGATGAATTGGTCCCTAAACAAATGACAAATAATTAATGAAAGTTATTTTGGGATACTACTCTAGTATTAAATGAAAGTTTTTTTTTTTTTTACAAGTGCAACGGATTGATGTTCATAAATGTCAAGCATTTCTTTTTTTTTTTCCTGAGAGGGATAAAGAGGAGGTGTATGATGTGTATTTTGAAACTGAAAAAACATCGAAAGTTGCGGTACTTCAGTACTAAGTTAAGTCTTTGTGTTCATGAGTTTGTATGCATTTCGTAAGGTGCTGTCGCCTTATTTTACTTCCTTGTAACAGTACAGACCCTTTTAGAAAATATATTTGGAAGTTGTATGTGTTAGTTAGTGCGTGTCTGTAGACTGTTTTTGTCCATAAACGTTTAGCAACTTTCTTGTGGTTATTAAAACCTGTAGGGGGTTAGTGCCGTCAGTGCACCTCATGTGGTGCACTGTAGGATTACTTAAGGTTCTTTGCAGCGTGCCTTCGGCCACTAGCTGCAACCCCTTTCGTTCCTTTTACTGTACCTCCTATCATATTCTCTTTCTGCTATCTTACTTTCCACCCTCTCCTAGCAATTGATTCATTGTGCAACTGCGAGGTTTTACTTAATTTCCGTTTCAGCGCTGAATGATCTCATAGGTCCCAGTGCTTGGCCTTTGGCCTAAATTCTATATTCATAATTCAACTTTGGTTATTAAAGGTAACTGTATTTAGAAGAGTGTCTGTCAGCTATTAAAGGAGGCTGGGTCTCAGAGATAGTTGATCATAGGTATTTGAAACTGAACAAAAAATTAAAAATACTTTCATCCTGTAGAAATGAAAGTGTAAAAGAAAACTTTGCAAGGATTTGTTTTATATATATATATATATATATATATATATATATATATATATATATATATATATATATATATATATAGGAATATTGTTCCTTAAATTATAGAAAACTCATGAAAACTCGCAATCAGTGGGAAGTTCAATTTGTTACCTTTCCTTATTGGCATCAAATTGTAAAAAAGTAGTATTTTAGATTTTGATATATTTCATTTTTTTAAAGTAAAGATCTCAACATCATTTTATAAAAAAAAAAAAAAAGTACTCCAGCGAATATATGAAATGTATTGTATTGTTTCATCTAAATCTTGTGAGAAAATTAATGCAATGGAATTTATAAAAATTTTTCTCTAATCAAGAAATGTTTTTGTCTGCAATCGAGTTATGATGAAGTTTTGTTATGGATTCTTTACGGTGTTTGAAAGATATGGAATTTTTTTATTATTTGTATGTATTTTCACAAAAGCAATAAACATTTTTCTTAATGATATTTAGGACAATGTTCTATCTCTCATGAAACATCTTGCCTACCTGTACGGATTTCTTGATGTAATAAAGTACATTCTCTCTCTCTCTCTCTCTCTCTCTCTCTCTCTCTCTCTCTCTCTCTTCTTAATCCAATCATTGGGTAAACCTTTAAGTTTCTCCAGTATAATTGGAAAATAGATTACTGAGTTTTTGTTTTCACTAATTACTGAAGTAGTTAATACCTACGCCGTCGTGAATTTAAATTTCCAGTAAAGATTTTTCAGGTTAATGACGCATTGCTATGCGATTTTTTTAGTTTTAATTTCATTTCCGTTGAATTTTGAGATAATGATTTTTTCTTAGTAATGAATATTTTTTGAATGATAAAATGTTCTCCTGGTGGTAAAACTCCCAGAGTGATGACGAGGTTTTATCGCACCGGGAATTTTTTTCGAGAGAACTATTTTTTTATATATATCCTTTGGAAATATTATTTTACACCGATGAAAGTAGATTTTTGTGTAGTGTTTTTTATGTGGCTTATGTCTAACCCACCAAAATCAGTTCCTTGGGTAAGAATTATACTGGCCCATTTTAATTGGAAGTAAAGCCTCATCAGAAACATAGTATCTACCGTCTTTATATAATGCAAATTCATTTTTATGTGCTAAAAGCTCTCTCTCGCTTGCTGTATATTGAGACTAAAACTGCCGCTACGCCTCAACCCAGCAGTGCCTAGCTTCTCTTCCTCCTTCAGAACACTCACTTATAAATCATTATGACAAGGCTCTCTTCTCCCATTCCCCTGCCTTGACCAAACCCCTGGGCTAACCTATGAGCCCTGTAATCGCCGTCTCACAGTGATTCTCCTTCCAACAATTGGTGTTACGTTTGGACTCCATAGTCAGTTCGCCCAGGCAGCATTCAGTGTTCCTTTTTTTTTTTTTTTTTTTATTAATTCTCAGTGAAGACGTTCGCTTCATTCTGCAATTAATGGTACTTTCCAACTATTGCCTTCTTAAATAGAGTTCTAGTCCGAGGTCGTGTTTATAGCTTCCTTTGGGATTTCAGCTCTTATTACTTTTTCTTTCTCATTTATCCTACTTTCTTCAGACGAGGAGGTTATAAAGATTATCTGAGAACTGGCAGAGTAACACCTTCGAGTGTCAACCCTTTCTAACAGGGAAAGGCGCGCACACACACACACACACACACACACACACACACACACACACACACACACACACACACACACACATACACGAGGAGAACGGGAACTCACCTTTCTTCCAGGAAGTATGAAAAAGAAACGGGAAATAAGAAGCAATCTGTTAAAATATTTATGGCACCTCAACACATTTTGCGAATCTGGAGAAAAGACTTTAAGGACGCGTCTCTTTTCCCGTCTAAATATTTAGGCTGATCCCGGAGCTTATCGTTGATGCTTGTCTGATTACATAGCCGCTGAAGAGCATGACGTTAACGATGCTACAGTTTTCCCCGCGCTGTTCATTTCTCCCAAAGGACAGGAAAAGTTTAGGAGGGAATGGGCTTTGAACATTTTTTATTTGTGCTTTAAAGCTCTGAAAAGACTAAGTTTTTATCTTTAATAAAACGAAGGTAAAACTGGTTGTTTTTTTAACTCCATTTCACTCAGATTTTCGTCTAGGATTTTACCTATAAAAGCATTTCATTTCAATTGATGGAAAATGTGCATTTTAGCCTATGTAACTTCATTCTTTATTATCCGTTCTTTGAAAAATGGGTTTTCATAATTTTCGTTTTTACTTTGCGTAGAGATATTACTTTATCCCCGATTTTCATTTTTCTTGTTTCTTAGCAACCGAATGTTTTTCCTTTTTTCACTTTTAAAGTCCAGTACAGTTTTCGTCCTTTTAGTCGCCTGATTTTTTCAATGAAATTTTTTGTAGTTTTGTTTTTAAATATTAAGTCAATCTTTTTCTCTATTTGGTCTTTTTACATTTTTTTAGATCCCTTTTTATATACTTGTCGTCCTTGTTTTTTGTTTTTCCGAGAAATATATTTTCCTTTTTAAAAGATATATAAAATTGCATCTGTTCCGTTGTAATTATTTTAGGGATATTATTAATCCAGTTTTTTATGTTTTAGAGAAAGATTTCCGTTGTGTTGCCCTTTTTGTTCAAGTATTCCACCGCTTTGTACTTTTTAAAGGAATATTTTCCTCGTCTTGCCCGTTGTTGAGATTATTTTTTTCCTTATAGTTTACCTTTTTTATGTATATTTTCGCTATATTTTTGCATGTTGCAATCACATATCAAAGCCTTGTGAGAATTCAAAGCATACGGAAAATGTGGAAACAATAGTGACCAAATGAAAACGAATCAGTAACGATATATCGCCTAAAATTAATTACTTTTTAGGAGCTGCAATTCAAACGAAACACACGCACACACATATATGTATATAGAAATAATCAACACACAATCACGTGTAGAACAGGAATCAGGATCGAACCCAGGTCTTTCAATTGAAAGGCAAGGGCGCTGCCCACTAGGCCATACAAGTCACAGAATAAGTTGGAACCTGGGGGCAACTGCACCCAAGGAACTACCTGGGCAAGCTAACTGCTTGCATACCAGCGTGTATTCCCCGACTTCCCGACTCAGCAATGACCCAGTTGACAGCATTTCATTCGAATTATCCCCTCTGAGTGAATAAGATAGAAATAATCAACACACAGTCACGTGTGGAACAGGTAGTTCCTTGGGTGCAATTGCCCTCAGGTTCCAACTTCTTTTATGACTCGTATGGCCTAGTGGGCAGTGCCCTTGCCTTTCAATTGAAAGACCTGGGTTCTGACCCTGATGTGAGTCAGAAATTTATATATATATATATATATATATATATATATATATATATATATATATATATATATATATATATATATATATATATGTATATTATTAGTGGTTCCACCTATACACTCGTCACTATTTGCACTTGACTAAGTGAGGTCGACATTAGGTAGTACTTGTGGTTTTGTTTATATATATATATATATATATATATATATATATATATATATATATATATATATATATTATATATTATATATACATACATACATACATAGAGAGTTAGATAGAACACGGGAAGAAAGACTGGGGACCGCTTAAAGAGTTGTAAGATGACAGGATGGTGTAAGTGTTAGAACCAGACGTCCGTTTCAATTAGTGTACTCCAAACCGTCGAGGAACAGGAGCAGTGTGAATGGGGCAGAATTCACATTACATCCCTCAGTGGTATAATGTGAATGCAAGAGTTTGAAGTTTTATGACCCGAGACTTATAATGGGTTGGCCACTTATGAAATGAATATTGCATCTCTTTGGTTAAAGAGTTTACTTTTTGTTGTGTCACTACAGAATGTTTAAAAGTCTTTGCTTCCAACAGTTCATCCTCAAGCGAAATTTAGTTTTGTCTCTGACTGTTCTGTCTAAGCAAATAGCCTCTTGCAAGTAATAACCCAAAGATTAGATTATTATATTCCTTTCTCTTACATCCTTACCCCCACAAAACCTCTTTTCTCCATTCCTTGATAAAACAATTTATTTTTTCGTTCACAGTTGCTAAAACCTTTTTCGTGAAAGGTGTGGTTGGCTCTCCCTGATGTCTAATCGGGGAGAGCCAACCGTACTTTATTTTGTGTCCTTTCGGTTCATTCATCCATGACTGGATACGAGCACGCGGTTGCCTTAACCGCCTGCCTCTTTAAATAGAAAAATGTTTTATATATACGATAACTTTTCATAAGAAGAGACGAAATTTAAAGAAGTCTGTGGACAGAAAGAAACGGACGATGTTGAGTTTACTTAGAAAAACGTTTTTGAACCAAAAATATATAATCGATTTTTTTATTTTTATTGTTTCATCTTTATCTTTTTAACATGTGGTCATTCTCTGTGGAAAGGGTAATCAGATCACTGACATTTTGTGTGTACCTTCACGGATATATTCGTATTCTTAAAAATGACACTAATAATCATAATAAAATTAATGAAGATCAATGATTCTTTATAATATGTGCACATTCTAGAAGATGACAGTAATAATAATTACGAAGAAATAAGACTGCAGTGTGTCGCCAAATGTCAGTTGGTCCTAATATTTATTTACCCGAGCGCTGAATCGACGTCTGTTTTACGAGAGAATGTCGATAAAATTAATTGCCGTCTGCATTCAGGTATGGTGATAACGCGAGTGGAAAATGAATGTATGCATTTTGATTGAAAATTAAAAAAGGAGTTTACCACGTTTTAATCACTTTTAATTTCCGTTGAGTTGATTACTCCCAGGCTGGGCTTGGCTGTTTCCTCTGATTATTGTTGATTGATTGTTATTTCCTTTTTTCTATTTTGACCTCTGTTTTCAAGTGGATGGACACATTTTATGCATATGCTCATTCATTTGCATCACTGACACTTTCTGGGCACGATTTCGTTGGCCCTGACACGGTCATTAAATCGATGGGTTTTTTGACAATTGTTTGATTCATTTGTGGTTTGAACGAATTTTCGGACGGAAGGCTTAATTTTGGGCCAGTCTGGTTTGCTTACTTTACCTGTCTTTTTTCCTTCTATTTCACATTTGGACATTCGACATTCTGTCCTGTGGAAGCTTTTTTTTTTTTTTTTTTTTTGTGGGGCGTGGTGTGGTGGGTGGTAATTCTATATGACTGTATGGTTGCTGTGAACGATGAAAGCCAAGTCATTTTGAAATGACTGATTTTCCAAGGGGAATAAGATTCTCTCACGAATTCAGCTGAGTTTTAAAGATTGTAAAATGGGCAATACTTCAAGGTCACGAAAGCCAAAATTATGTCTTTTATGGTTTTGCTTTTCTGTTGGTATTTCATATGCGCTTTCTATCGAGACTCCAACATTTTCCGTATGGAAGCAGCAGAGAATTCGGAGTCAGTTGAAGTGACCAGTCTTCCATTCCTTTACCTTTGATCTCGGGATCCCGTCGCCTCTCTACGGTTTACAACCCCATCTTTTCATGGGCTGCTTTCACCATCTCTGTCTCCTGGTCAGTGACTTCAAAGAGAATGGGGACCCACATAAAGGCGGCACTGTACCTTCAAGCTGTTCCCAAGGGAATCAGGAAGTGAACGGTATTTCATAAACTTGGAATTAGAGCGAGATTACTCTCTATTCTACATAAAATTATGAGAAAACGTGCTTATTAAAGCATAAAACCTTGGGATGACAAGTACTTTTCCTAGAGTTTAAGCTTCTTTATGAACAGGCGACTTTTAATTACTAAAAAGCCTCCTCAGTTTTACATAATACCATAAATAATTATCACATCAATTTTATTAAAGGCATTGGTAATGAAAAACATCTTATGAATCACTCCTCAAAATACTTTACATTATTTTTATATACAAATTGTTTTAAAATATATTATTTACATATAAATTATGGTTATTTTTATTATTTTTACTTACAAAAATGTCTCTCTGCTGGTAAATAAGATACTTTCTTCATACATTTGCATGTATTGCTGTAGTACAATATATAAAAGGTTTGGTGAGATAAATTTTTTATGTTCGAAAGAAGTGGTTGATGTTTGAATGCTGAAGAACGGTTACTAGTCTGAAAAAAGTCCTGTGAATGGGAAAAATAAAGAATTAACATGAAGCATCTTTTGGCTACAGAAAGGATTGGAATACGGAGACGCAGTACTTGGAGCAGAGAAGGAACCATTTATTATCAGGTAATATACGGAAGAGTGAAACAGAAGCTTCTCAGTGGGAGGCATTACTTGGAATAAGGAAGAGACAGGTCACTAAGAAAAATTAATTTGGAAAATAGAAATATGCAGGTCAATATGAGGCATTACTGCGAATGAGGGAGAAGGTGAACCTCCACGAGACTTTCCTTGGAATGGGAAAAAGAGCAAGGCAATGAAAAGCAGTATTCGTAATTAGAAAAGTAGGTTCTCAGTAGAAGGAAAGAAGCATACAGGTCACTGAGAGACATTACTCTGAATAAAGCAGGAAGCAGTCGGTGAGAGTCGAGTGGCGTCATTCAAAACGGGGAGACAATGAAATCACGAATCTTCAATAGGGAGAAAAACGGGTCATTATATGGCATTACACTTAAAAGGGAAAGTGTGATTTGTGAATGGTGAAAGAAAGAGATTACCGAGAGGCATTTCTTGGAATGAGCATCATTTTGTATACGGAAAGAACCGTGACTTCCTTTTGGTAAAGGAGTTCCTCATTGGACGGGTAGATATCGTACTCGGCTAGCACTCTGCTGCGCCCGCGTTCGACTCTCCGACCGGCCAGTGAAGAATTAGAGGAATTTATTTCTGGTGACAGAAATTGATTTCTCGCTTTTGGTTCGGATTCCACAATAAGCTGCAGGTCCCATTGCTAGGTAACCAATTGGTTCTTAGCCACGTAAAATAAGCCTAATCCTTCGGGCCAGCCCTAGGAGAGCTGTTGATCAGCTCAGTGGTCTGGTTAAACTAAGGTATACTTTTTTTTTTTTTTTTTTTTTAGGTAAAGGAAAAGTAGATATAACTTGTTCATTTCCAGTATCGTAAGGTAATCCTTTGAAATTCTCAAGATTCGTCAGAAAAATAATCATGGACATTATTAGCAGGCAATTAGATTTGCAGGATATCCTTTAGATATCAAGAACTATGGTTTGTCACTGCTTCCAGTATAAAACAGCCAGAATGTCAGAATTTAGGACGGTAAACCGCAAACAGTTTCTCTTGAATTTATTTCATATTTATATTCTGAACGAAGTTTTCAAGTTTTTCAAGAGATTTAACACTTTGCAAGAGGCAAAGTTATGGGTAAAACAAAAGTTAAATCTTTACGCAGTTTGTGGCATTTTCTCGCAGGGCTTAGAGCATGGTGTAACAGAATTATTTTTTCACTTAAATTCTTTGCTTACTTGTTTCTCGTTTTTTGACAGAAATAGCCAACAGTCCGTCATTTATACGGTATTCTGTTCTCCTGTTCAATATTATTCAATTTAGCAACAGCATCCATTGTTCCAATGTGACAGTGTCCATTTTTAACAATCCCGATGTTCACGTCAGATATTCCGGTCATAGTACACATTGTGCACTATATGCACAGTGTAAATTTTTCTCTTTTCACAGTGAACACTATGACAAGCTCTTTTTGCTGAGACTACTAAGAAAGTTGAGATTGGTCGCCATATATTTCACATTAATTATCGCATTAATTCTCCAGAAGGTTAATTCATTTACTTTCAATTTAACCTGTAGTATTTAATTTTATTTCCATTCGTTACTTCAGCAAGCAAGTGATATTGTGACTTTAACGGGTTGGATACATTTCGAGTTACAGCTCATTTTATTAAAGTGAAAAGGCATATATCATTGTAAAAATTGCGGTCTAGATAATTGTCCTCCAATTGGATGTTCAGAAAAAATGTGAAGGTCTCTCTCTCTCTCTCTCTCTCTCTCTCTCTCTCTCTCTCTCTCTCTCTCTCTCTCTCTCTCTCTCTCTCTCTCTCTCTCTAAGTGAACATAACGATCAACCCACACACATCTGTACACACTCAATCTTATATATATATATATATATATATATATATATATATATATATATATATATATATATATATATATATATATATATATATATATATATATATATATATATATATATATATATATATATATATATATATATATATATATAAAGATATTGTATGTATGTATATATATATATATATATATATATATATATATATATATATATATATATATATATATATATATATATATAGCTTGTTTATTTGTGTGTATATGCGTGTGAATGATTTTATGATTCAATTTGAGATAAGTATTGTTCGTTACGTGCTTAAATTAGCGAGTGATTATTTTTAATACTTTATTTTTTGGTACAGTGTTGTTGCAAGGGTTACCTCAACGTAGAAATGTATACAGTGATCTACTGTACTTGTTTTTATTTAGTTATTGTGTAATGAACAGCTAAACTACTTATTTTAAATACTCTACCTTTATTTGACTTATGTATTGCAAGGTTGGTGATGATGATGATGATGATGATGATGATGATGATGTTATTTACTACGGAATCGCTGAAGTGTTGTTCAGGTTAATGTATTCTTAATGAGAGAATTGTTATTAGTTTTTTTGCAGCTTGTGACATTATGCTACATAGAAATATGTGTAATAATATACGAAAGGTAAATTTCTTGCATTTTCAATAAATACTGTCTTAAGATCATGGAGATTTGCTATAAAACAACATGATTTTAATCGATTTTCTCCAGCAATAAAAACGATGAAAAATGTGAGCACGACATTTCAGTAATAACGACTCTCAAAAAGGACGGTATATAACCTGTCTTGCCTTGACCTACTTTGGCTCGTTATAGATGTAACTTTCCTAACTTTGTTCATATCGGAGTTTTACGGGGCTCGAAATTTTTCAGAAATGCTGAGGATTTTTTCCTCCTGAATTTTCGGAATCGAGCTGGTAATGCAATATGACGAAATTCTTAGGACATTATGAATGCTGTTATATTACTTTTCTTCTTCTTCTTCTTCTTCTTCTTCTTCTTCTTCTTCTTCTTCTTCTTCTTCTTCTTCTTCTTCTTCTTCTTATTATTATTATTATTATTATTATTATTATTATTATTATTATTATTATTATTATTATTATTATTATTACCGTCATAGGTTCTGTTTTATATTTTATAGTAATATTTTTTATTCATATAGAGTGGTACTTATTGTTTGGTTGCCTTTATCATTTTTCCATCCCTGCTACTTTCGTCCTGGACTTTTTATTCACTGTGCAAATAGTCGAAAGGATTTTACAGCCTCCTATGATATAAACTCTTTGTTCATGGCTAATTAGTACGAAAATAAGTATGAATTAATTTCTCTGCAAATTATCCCGGATTGCAGATATTTTTGCTATTTACTCACCGCTTGACATTGTGTTCATGCCAAAGTTAGCATCGCAACTTTTGCCCATACAGTATTTTTACAGGGAGGGATGTTGAGATCAACATGTTTACAGGGAGGAATGTTGAGATCAGCAGTTTTAAAGAGAGGGATGTTGAGATCAACGTGTTTACGGGGAGGAATGT
>NC_089792.1:21027288-21039788 GCF_040412425.1 Macrobrachium rosenbergii
GGTATATATATATATATATATATATATATATATATATATATATATATATATATATATATATATATATATATACATATATATATATATATATATATATATATATATATATATATATATATATATATATATATAAAAGATAAAATCAAGAAGGAAAGGGAAACACTGGAGTGCTGCAAGGCCTTTCGAGGCCTAAGTAAAGGACGACAGACAGTCGAAAGGCCTCGCAGCACTCCAGTGTTTCCCTTTCCTTCGTGGATTTTATCTTTATTTATTTATTCATCACGTTCAATGTTTTTGTGATTCAGTTATATATATATGTGTATATATATATATATATGTATATATATATATATATATATATATATATATATATATATATATATATATATATATATATATATATATATATATATATATATATATATATATATATATATATATATATATGCATATATACATATATAATGTAGAAACATATACAATATATATATATATATATATATATGTATATATATATATATATATATATATATATATATATATATATATATATATATATATATATATATATGCATTTATATACACATAGGTTTTACACTGGCCTCAGAAAAATTAGGTAAAGCATTACATTTATCCCTGCCGTTCCTTGCGATCAGAGAGAAATTCTTCTAATTTTTTTTTTTAGTTCAAAGAAGTGTAATCCCAGTATTATAATATCTTGACCGATATTATTGCCATTATTTTTAATATACAAGTATTATTATTAGTAATTATGATAACTGGAAGTAATGATGAAGATTCACAATTGCATGAGCAGGTGGATGTATGCTCACTGTCAGATATCGTTCAAAGTGACACTTGAATCAAAATATACGATTTCCAGCTTCCTAAAGAAAATGTAATATGAAAGTTGTCAGATATGCAATTTTTATTTATAATTTTCATAATTAGGTGCCTGTTACGGATCTTTTGAATATTAATTCGTCTTTATTAAAATGTGGTGGAATGAAGACGTACCCAAGATTCTATTTAATTAGAATTGATCTTAAATTAATTACTTGACCTGGGAACTTTTGCCCAGGAGTTTAAATCGGAGAAGCGAAAGTGTAGTTCCTTCCTTTGGGAACTTCGACCTTACTGCGCTTTTCCTTTAAATTTTTCCTTCTCCATTCCTGATCTTTACGAAGGTTTTTCTCCTCTGGCCATTAAAATTTCTTACCATTATAGGCTATGAATGCTTTTGCTTATAAATATTTTAATTCTGTAATTTGTTTGATTTATGCATGCGTATGTAACTGTAATAACTACAATGCCTTCTTAACTTCTGATTGTTTGTAATGTGAGGTTATGAACACTTCGAAATGTTGTGGATTTACCCTTGTCGGCGCATATTTTGGGGGATGCAACTTTCAAAATATTGTAAAGAATTATTTTAAAAACTTTTCATCCTATTACTTTGTTTAGTCTCTCTCTCTCTCTCTCTCTCTCTCTCTCTCTCTCTCTCTCTCTCTCTCTCTCTCTCTCTCTCTCTCTCTAATGCACCATTCTCTGGTTTCAACTGAGGAACTTGCGCTTGATGCCCTGGCTGGGTAAGGTTAGGGACGGTATGTGCACATTTCCTTAAAATGCCGGTTTTATTCAAGAGCAAAGATCAGTAGGACGGGTAACCTAATACTCTTTCGTATCTCAGGATCTCTCTAGCCGTGGAATAGGAGGTGGACTTGCCGCTTTATGGAAGAAAGGTTATAGAGTCAGAAAATGCACATGCAATTATAGAATTCCAAAGCTTGGCAGGAAAAGGAGAGAAATAGATACTGAACACTGTGTGATCCTAGAATTGTCAATTTTCACAGAATAAATATAGGAAGAGCTTGCCTTTCGTGTGGTGCGAAGCTGTCCGAGAGTAAGAGAAACACTCGTGCTGAGCTCGACAGAACAGTGACCGAAACAGTACCAAAAGAAGAAGAAGAAGAAGAAGAAGAAGAAGAAGAGAGAAGGAGGAGGAGAGAGAGAGAGAAGAGAGAGAGAGAGAGAGAGAGAGAGAGAGAGAGAGGTGGGGGAGGGACTCCTTTGAAAGTAAAACAACGGCAAAATTTGACCAAATGGATCGTTGATTCCACAAATTCCCGTAAATTCAATCTTATTGAGGGGAAATATGAGCAGTACGCCCCACATGGAAGAATTAATTCAGCTTGAAAGTGTAATTAATGGGGGTAAAGAACATAATGAGGTAGATTTAGGAATGTGGAAATTGTGGTCTCTTAACGAATTTAGAACCACTTTGGGGCCAAAATATTTGTCGTAATACTGTGCCTCTGTTGACCTAAGGAGTGGAAAACACATACAGTTGTTTGTGCTCTGTCGTAGGCCGCAACTGTGATAGTAGATTGTAATCGAGTGAGAGAACAAAGACATAGATATTTGAGTGGTTAGACTTCATCAAAATGAATTACCATCATGTCATAAGTACAACTGGTGGGTATTGATTAGGCCATCTTCAGTCCACTGGGACGATACCGTTCATAAAATAGTCTCCTTTTTTGTATATTTTTTCGCGTTCTCTGAAAAGTTACTGCGCCTCGCCCATTTTTCAGTATCCCTCCTTCTCTCATGTTCTGTTTCCCAGAAGTCACTTTACCACACCTCTCTCTCTCTCTCTCTCTCTCTCCACACACAAGTAACTTTACGTTACCCTACTTCTAGTATCCATTCTCTTTTCTTGTTCTCTCTCAAAAGTGACTTTACCACACCATTTTTAGTACTATCCCATTCCTTTTCTTTCATTCTTTCTCTCTCCTTTTCCACCCCTTTTGCAGTATCTCTCTGTTCCTCTCACTTTCTTCAGTCCCCCTGTGAAACTCCGGACTAATGGCCCATGTCTTCCAGAAAGAGGCACAGCTTTCTTTTCTTCACTATATTTTCCTTTAGTGTAGAAAGTCTTATACGGTTTTCTATGTGTGTGAGTGTGTATCTGGAGGGGTGTGTTCTGTCGTTTTATATTTTGTGTCTTAGGTTCTGCATCCGTGTCTGTTGTGACGAAATGGGATTTTTTTCAGTGTCCTGTCAGCGTTGAGCGCTTGTATCTCCTTCTCCTAAGGAGAATATACAGTAATCCCCCCTGTATTCTTTATCAGAAACTTGATGTAGGCATCTCCCGTTACCTAAAGTAATCTCACGTCATTATTATCTACACGATACTCGCATTTGATGGACGCCCATAATCAGTTTATGATTTACCGGCAATGCACGCGAATACTGAGATTGCTTACGTAATATAACTTCTCCTATCCAAAGCAATCCATGAGTCCCTTCCGTCAAGCAGAGCCCTCTGATGCTCAGCTCAGACGGAACGACTCAACAGGTCTGAGGCATCAGACCCGTCCCGGGAGAGTCGGCCCTTCAGAGAGATTCGTTCTTTGCTTAAAAGATTGAATGGGGCTTAGTAACAAAAGGACATATGAACATTCCAGGCTCTCTCTCTCTCTCTCTCTCTCTCTCTCTCTCTCTCTCTCTCTCTCTTACATAGATTTTTTGTTTAGTGGTTATTGATGTTCATTTAAAGTACGCTGAAAATTTATTTTTGAAAAAATCTCCATCATTGCTAGCATATAAAAATCGTTCCACCATGAACCTAGTAACCTAAAAGCAATAAAAGTATAGATTATTATTTACCATAATATCGCAGCACATACGCTGCTTCAGTAGCGTTTATGAAAGCTAACCATTATACCTTGTAGCCACATTTTTCCCTGTATTACGCATTATAGATCATATAACATGACTTTACAGTACTGAACGGTGTATTGTCATTCCCCAAGTAAAAAAGATTTACGAAACGGTAGATTTAGTACACATACATTACGCCTTGCATAACAGTTAACGGCATTAATGCAGTAATACGCTTCCTGTGTTGCTGGTCGAAGCTGCACAAGGTTTGTCCTTGAGAGTACTTAAATAGCTGATAATTTATATTTCTCAAATAAATCATATTGTGATACATAATTCCAAACCATAAGTCTGTTTCTGTGAATGTTGTTGATGCAGGTCATTAATATTTGCAAATGGATGAAGAAAGGAAAATTATATTATACTGATCAATCAGACTTACCATTTTCACTAGTTAATACTTTAGTAAAGAAGTTCGAGCACTGGCCAAAAACAACCTAAACTTGTGAAATTTTATTACTCCCCAAATTGTCTGATCAATTAACAAAGTAATAATAAGCTTACTGCTGAATAGAATTACTGTTGGTTATAATCTCTTGTATATTTTACATTGTTTACTTTCCGAATTGCATCTAAACGATATTTTTCGTTTGTTTCCCTGACCATAAATATTCAATTGTCGGTAATGCAAATATTTTTAAGTAGAGGTTAGGCGTACAGTATTCAAATCGAAGTGTTATTTGTTCGATTCACAATAAGAGTGCATTGCTATTGAGCGATCTCCTAAAAATGATGCATATTATTCATCTAGAAAACAAAGGAAAATAGAATACGTGAGGTGGGGAGGTGGGGCGGGGGGAGAGGTGTTCAGAGGCTAGACATGTTAGAGGGGCCGGGGGTGAGGGAGGAACAATGTTAAATGTGAATTTTTATCAAACGGATAATTGTGAAACGGCACAGAAGCCTCTTTCAGACATCAAACGAATTAGCTCGAAATAGCCCAACACCGACGGCTATATAGCCAAAGCAGAACCGAAAGATGGACTCCGGATTTTGACAAACTCATTATTCAAGGTGACATCTCACCCTTATTCGACTTCAAACGAGACACTCATAATACCCAGTGCTCTCTCTCTCTCTCTCTCTCTCTCTCTCTCTCTCTCTCTCTCTCTCTCTCTCTCTCTCCAGAAATTTTCTGTTGGTTCGCTTCTCCTCTCCCTAAACTCACACTCACCCTCCCCACCCCCTTTTGTGCAATATGTGGCAGATTTTTTTTTCTTTTATTGTCATCGTTGATACAAAGCGCAGTGTTATTCTCCCGACAGAAAACAATGGAAGCGTTGAGGGAGAAAATTGTCATGCTGCTTTTGTCTGGGGAACCAGAGGGTGACTGTGCATCATTTCGCATATAATTCATAAAGAATTACTAATTTGGGACTGGCAAATTAGGTGTGAGTCAGAATCATTTGTCTTATTCTTTGCCATGAGTTCTCAGAGTGTCTTAGTAAGACTGAGAGCTCATTTAATATATTTGCATACTATTCATGATAACTAAAAAGTAATCAGGATAACAATGTGTTATTATTATTATTATTATTATTATTATTATTATTATTATTATTATTATTATTATTATTATTATGAAGGCTTGAAGGAATCGAGAGATTCTTTTGAAATATTTACGAACAATGACATCCAATGCAAATCTTCTTGAGAAGGAATTTAGTGAAAGACTAGTAAACAATGGTCAGGCTGAATAAGATTTGGTAAACAAACAGACTGAAATTGCATGCGAAAGTAAAAAGCTTATTGCTAAACAGACATGCAGCCTTCATGTATGAAAATGAAACTGTACCTACAAGGTATTGTCGATTTGAGAATAAAGCTCTGAGAAGAATATTAGGAGTCAATTGATACGAAAGATACCATAAGGGAAATTACGGGAGTTCTATGTATAGATGAGATAATGATGCAAGGGAGACGGAGATGACTGGGAATGCCCCTCGCTCAGCTCCTGCGAGAAAAGTACACGGCATTGTCAGCTGCTTTTAGTACCTGTAGCCATTAATGTAAAAGGAAATGTTACATAAATATAAATAATGTAATATGCAGTATGTGAAACAATACATGCAATTATTTACAAGAAAATATAATACGTAATTAACTACAATATCATAGTCATTACTAGATTGTTAGTCATGAGGATGGTTTAATTCTATATTATATATATATATATATATATATATATATATATATATATATATATATATATATACATATATATATATATATATATATATATATATATATATATATATATATATATATATATATAGTGTGTGCGTGTGTGTCTATATTCCACATAGTTGTAACAAACACTGCGGAAGTCTAGTCTTAAATTTCCATATTGTATGGAGTCTTTGCACCTGTTTGCGTTTAATGTTTATTTATGTTTTAAATATAAAAAGAATTCGTGGAATACATTAGAACAATGTTTTATGTTTTTTTGTTAAATTACTGATTAGGATTTAACATCAAATTCATTACCTCCGAATTACCCGAACGAACAAAAGCCTTTTTATATATATTATTTATTTCGCCTGGTAGCGAGGCATTCTACTTTTATCTAATGAATAATTGGAAATGAAGTCTGCTATGCAAATGAGTTTCCCCTGTTTCATTAATTAGCTTTTTAAACTCAATTAAGAGTAAATGATACCGATAAATTAGTTTTCATGAATGTTTATATATAATTGTGATTTCCATTAGAATTGTAACCTACCTGCGGTAATGGAAAGCATTCCTGTGTTGCGGTCAATGATTATTAATGGCGCTACTTAATAAGGTATAAGGAATAAAATTCTCGTACAGTATAAGGAGTACTCTGATTCTTATATAGATTTAATATATTTAGCCCATGAATTAATGGTCCTTGCGGAAGAAGTGGCCCCTTATATACCTTTCATTTGGAATGGTCCTTATAAACAATCAAATAAGTTTAGAAAGTTGAAAAGAAGATAAGTAAATTGAGTCTGCTACACTCAGGAATACAACTATTTTAAAATGTTGCAGTATACATCGTGTTCATCATGGCCTGCAAGAAGACAAGCAGCATGGTAGGCTCATAATGGTTTTGTTTCTCACTTGCACTGACTAAGTTTTGAGATGTGCTGAAACGTACAATTTGTCAAAGCTGTTATAGCTACCCACATCAACTGAGGCGCGTTGACAAGGTGGCTGATATTATTGAAAATATAATCACATTTCTTTTTGTGTACGAGGTCAAATACTTTTTCGAGTTGTAGTAATAATGAACTGAACCGGGCAAAAGTGTGACGTATCCCCTCATATACCCCAGTTTATTGGTTTTGGTATTAATTCAACTGTTTATCAAACCCCAAGCACTCATGATAGAATTAATTTTAAGCCGGAAAACTTTACCTACAAAATCAACTCAGCTTTTACCTACAAACAATGCTCCATGGCGAGCATTGCAAAAATAAAGCATAAACATTAAATGATGAAGACATGCAACGTCTTAACAGACTTGTAAAAGACCCCAAAATCAATAGTCGTCTCACATTAAGGATGCAGTCTTGGATAACTGTAGTTTTTCTGTCCCTCACTCCCTTTGTGACATCATAATCCTGTGATGCTGAGGCTAAAACGTTATTGAAACCTGATCAACTACTCACAATGAGCCATTATTTTTCCCTTATCGGGTCAAGTAACAATTTACGACTTTCAACAAAAAGGGTCATTAAAATAGAATCTTCAGTTCCCCCCAGCCCTCCGCCCCTGTAGCGCTTGACATCGCTCTGCAATCAACATAATCACATGATGATGAGTTCAGGGAACTTCTAATACTGTACTATACAGACAACAATTATATTTCTAATTTTAGCCCCACGCCAATCTACGATAATGATTTCCTTACATTAAGGGGTTCCAGATTAGTGACGTTTGCTTCGTATTCATTCTTAATGACATCTGAATCTCTTAATAAGAAGTGAATTAAATCCTCTGATCTTGTCTTGTACATGCGTGGAACATTATTTATCTTTCCACTTTAATCCATGCAACTCTCTACATCTTATGTTTCTCTCACACTGAGGGTTACAGAGTAAAGGAATTGTTTTCCTTTATCACCATCGTAGTTGCACCCCTTGGTGATATCATAATCACGTAATATTGAGGTGAGAGATTTTAACGTAATCTACAAAGCAATTTATGCGCTAGTTTGTGACGTCATGACCCGAAGGATAATGTTCAGAAGTTTTCGTAACTCATTCCAGTATATGGGGAATTCAGTTGTCATTCCAAAAGACAGCTCTTTAAACAACCCTCTACAATGACGTCGCAGTTCCATTGAAATAAAGATTACGAAATAGGTGAACTTTTGCTTCATTTCGAACTAATGCCATTTTGTGACATCGCAATAACAAGGTAATGAGGTCATTAAACCTTCTAACCAACTTTGCTCAATTTAACAATCAGTGGAGCTCTGAATAAAGTTGAATTATGGTACAATATTATTTAATGGCTGATGACATGATAAAGTATTCACACTTTTGTAGACCTGTGAAACTTGATACTTGATAAACTTTGAGGCGAATTTTATTGCAAGATTGATAGACAATCGGAGCCTATTGCCGCGAATGCTACGTTATGGGGCCTTGGCAAGTCGTCCGATTCTTGAAAAAATTATCAGCCGTTCATGGATGACCCGGGCTTTTTTGCGCACTTTGGTAGATCTGAATCCTCCTGTAACTCGTACGAGAAGAAAATGTTTATGTATAATAACTAAATCATTCTACCTTTGAGAGAAACTGATTACCCTTCAAGAGAAATTTCTCTGAATTTTATAGTTTAATTTACTCTGGAGAATAATTAATATATCAGAATTGTAATCGCGCGTGTGCACACGTGTGTATGTGTCTATGGATGCATATGTCAGGGAGAGAGAGAGAGAGAGTGAGTTTAACAGGCTTATTCATTTGGTTTTCCTCGAAAGAGAGTGTGAGGAGGGTATAGAGTTGAAGGATTTAATCTCTTGATCTTCCTAGAGTGAGCATGAGAAAGGGGTTAGATGACAGAGAAAAAACAAAACAGAAAAAATTAAGTTTAATTAAATAAGAACCAAAGGGAAAGAGAAAAAATGCAACTCTGCTCCCTTCTTCCCTGTCATATGCAATATAAATGATTCAATTAGACTTAATGCTTCTTTCGTACTTTTCCTTTGTCTCGGCCATTGCAAATCCTGCGAGGGAACGTAGCGTTTTTTTACTTATCATCCCTTTACTTATGCAGCGGCGCCATGTTACCCTGGGTGGGTTGGGAGAAGACGAAGAAGAAAAATTCGCAGTGCCACGTTTTATTGGATTAGGTCTTTTTTTTCTTTTGGTCCATCACTTCAGCTTTCACTGATTGGTTGCGCCATTACAGTTATTTCCATGATATATTGGGATAGGGAATGTATTTCACTTGTCACTTTTGCTCTCCTCAATTGATTTGGCAATTTTCAGTTAGTTTTTTTTTATTAACGATCATGCCGCACGTTCAGATTAATATATAAGAATATTTTTTCAGTTTTCGTGGTCTTTGATGTTACAAATTGGCAGCTTTATTGCAGTTGTGATTCTGTAAATATTTAAGATTTTTTTCCGCTAGATGCAATATAATAGTGATGAGATTAATTTTTGTTGCCGCGTTTCTTTTCACTCCAGTACAGATTTATGTGGTAAAGACGCGTTATTTTAATTATTCGCGAAGCCTAGAATGGGCAGTCATTCAATATTTGTCATTACTTTTAAGATGTTTTTTTTTTTTTTTTTTGCTTTACGTGGATTTATTCTTTATAGACAAATATTTATTATACACACACACACATATATATATATATATATATATATATATATATATATATATATATATATATATATATATATATATATATATATATATATATATATATATATATATATATATATATATATATATATATATATATATATATATATATATATATATATATATATATATATATATATATATACAGTATATATACATACGCAGTGTATGAAATTATCAGTATCCTAATAAACAATCTAGAAATAAACTTTAACACATTTCAAATCAATGCTTGTATATATATTTTTATAAATAATTGAAGCCTCACGTTTTCAAAGTTTTTATTAATTAACTTTCATATTCCTAAGGTAAAATTAACAAATTCCTTATTTTAGTTTTCATGATGTTAAATTACAGAGACAACTTCATTGTCGCCATAAGAAAAGTAAAATATATTGCCATAAGTCTTCATCGAAAATAATAATCAACTGATTTTTGGCAGTTTTTTTTTTTTTTTTTATAAGTTTCAGCTTGAAGACTAACGGGTGAATATGTTTGAAACCATAGAAGTGAAGTCAACAATATCACAAAGTCAGAGGGAGAGAGAGAGAGAGAAAGAGAAAAAAAAAGAGGGAAGGGGTTGGCTGGAGGAATTCTCATAAAAAGCGAAAGTTAAACCTCGCGAATTCTTTTGGAAATATGCATGGAACGTAACCCTTCCCCCGCACATTTCTCTCTAAAAAAAAATTGATTAAATAAATAAATAGAAAAACCCTATTGGTCGTCACTGCACGTGTATGTGCTTTTTTTTTCTTTTGTATGTGTTGGTTTAATTTAGGGCCCTGAATATTTGAAGCCGAAAATTCTAAAAACTTTGTATTGTGTGTCGTATGGGACGGGAGAGCAGCAGAGATGTGATAAAAGTTGGCTTATAATTTAGAAACGTTGATTAATTTTTAAATGCGGTAAAGTTTCTTCAGACGTGTGTTGCTTAATAATTAAAAAGAAAAATTGTAGGTGAACGTTAAATATGCAATAAAAGAAAATAATTTTCCAGAAAAACGTTGCCTTGCCCTTTGAAAGCCTTACTCAGGTAAAGGAATTAGATGTCCTTTATTCATTTCCTAGTAGCACGAGGACTGGAGAGATGCTCACACATTTACCTGAGCTTTGAAATAAATTCTTAACAGTCTTCTTTAAGTTCACACTTTTCACGTCCTACCTATTTTAGTATTTGTCCCATGTTTGAATTCGAATTTCATTCATCAGCTAGGCCGAAACTTATCTCCATCTTGGAATCGAGCTCAGCCAGTCTTTGACAAGACCACGTGATGTTTGGTCGACATTCCAGTCTTCGTTTATCAACGTGGTTCTCTTGCTGATGCTGCAGACGAAACCCTATTTCTTATACTCCTTGATTTTCACTTCTAGGTCTGTCGTTTTCTTCAGCTTCTCCCTGAGATTTAAAACATTTTATTTCCCGTTTCGTTTGGCGACATCGAGCCTCGTTGTGTCCTTCCTGCCCTCACTCAAAACGATCGGTCTTTCAAGTGCTGTTCTTGCCGAACGAAAACCGAAGTCTAAATTGAATGAGAATGTTAACAGTACAGTTGTAATCGACGAGTAACAGCTACGATGACTTTTTCATTCTTTTCCTGTTTTTCTCCCTTTCCGTTTTCCTTTTTTTTTTATACTGTTTCTGGAAAGTGCATTATTGTTATTTTCATTGCATTTATGACCGATGCACATATTAGATGCCTCCCAGTAACTCACACTGCAAAGGGCTTAAAATTAATCCCCTCCTCCCACACCTCCTGTTTTTAAAATTTGAGATAAACACCATGGAGATATCCCCAACCATTCTACAGTGGTTCCTAATTTTCGCTTAAGTGAAATTGGAATAATATTTACCGTAGAGTTTGTAGCATGCCTAAATTTAGGCACCCCACCCACTACTCAACCCTCACCACCTCATCCTGATGGTTATGGTCCCGTTTCTCCCTCCGCTTCCGAAACGGAACTTTTAAACGGAAACGTTGACAGATATCGATTATTTCTGTAGGAGATGACTCTAATAATTTAGGATGCGATTAACCATTAGCCTCGGGGATGGAACTGATAAAGTTGACGGTTCTTGAGTAAACGATTGCCAGAATAACGGAGACTTGATAGTGCAATAGTTGGCACCGTACGCTTCATTTTTGCTCAAGTTTTTTGGTGCTCATATTAATTTGTCAAAAGTAGGAAGAATATTCCACGTCCAACATAGGTACTCATGATATCTGCATTAGTCGCTTTTACCTCTACCTAATTTCCGACAGAATCAACTGAGCCATAATATCCGAGAGAGCAAAAGGACTTTGCTGATTGGATATTCCAACTTGGAAATTGCCCAGACATCAATGTCAGCGTCATGTGTGGAAAGCCGCTTGGTCAACTGCATATTCAGGGAAACAACTAACTGGCTATCCATGAATGAATGTGATCAGAATTACCAGGAAATATTTAAACTTGCATTACAGACAGAGTTTTGGCCAGTAACCACGAACGCTACCAACCTAGTATGCCATCACACGGGTTGAGTCTAAACACGAGTGCACTTTTGAGGCTTTTGCGTAACAGGTCAATTCGGCAAGGACTTGTTATTAGAACTGAGCTTGAAACTGTCAACCTACGTGTGATCTGCATTGAGGATTCATTGATAACTTATACCGAGTAACTCAATTTTCCTTTGCGATTGTCTTGTGTTGACACAAGAAAAAACGCTTGGTAAGGTTGGATTGGGCTACACGGTTCCCAGTTATAATATACATCTTTCTCTTAGTGCTGGAAAACCATCGAACGTTGAAGGTCAAGTACAGAAAAATAGCACACAAATAAAAACGTTGTGGACAGACGATAACGAAAACAGCTGTGTACATAGGTGATGTTATGATACCACCCATATTTTCCTGGAAGCAATTACAAGTTTTATTTGATAATTT
>NC_089792.1:21044788-21049788 GCF_040412425.1 Macrobrachium rosenbergii
GAACTTAGTACACCCAGAAAATCCATCAGTATTTCCTCCACAACAGCAAAGTTAAAAAATTAGTATTCACATCAATGTTTTTATACAGTTACGTATATATAGCCCTGGATATTTTGATGATGAAATAAATGTTATTTGGAATATAGGCAACAAATTTAAATATTCTGATACTATATTAGTCGATGCACTGAGAAAGGTATAAACAACGATTGATGGTAATAAAAATTCAACACAAAAAATGTACCGTACTTGTGCTCTCATATAGTGCTGACTTTGAAATAAAAAAGGTTTACTAACTGTTCAGAACATTAAATTTAATGGGGCATTAAAGAACGCTACTAAAATGATTAAAATTGAAAAAGAACTAACCTGACAATAACAAAGGACGTGTGTATCAAATCACTTGTAATTCATGTAACAAATTCTGTGTTGGGAAAACTGGCAAATCAAATGAAAACTGAAAATAAAATTGAACAGCTTAAAAATTTATAAGAAATGCGCAGTAAGAGCGCAGTTTTTCTACATGTTAGAGATGATAATAATCGTATTAACAGGACGGGGCTAAAATATTGGTCAATTATAATAACATGCTAGAAAGAAATGTAACAAAAAAAATTTTGAATAAAATATAAATATCATCCTAAAATTGTAAACTCAGGATGATTCATATATTTACAAAGAAATATCATAGAATGTTGAGATTTTAAGTGGTATTGTTAAGCCTGGTCCAAAGCACAACAAAACGATGCCCTTGCTACTTTTCATTCAGAAGTAATCCAGATCAGATGCCCTACAAAAACAAGATTATGAAAAGCGTGCCTTCTCTGTCAAAAAAACCTCCGCCCGGTCGGTCGGTGTAAATCTCACCCTAGCCGTTCTCTCTCTCTCTCTCTCTCTCTCTCTCTCTCTCTCTCTCTCTCTCTCTCTCTCTCTCTCTCTCTCTCTCTCTCTCATGTTCATAGGTACTGTGCGCTTTCATCTTAGCATGCATACAATGAACATTTCACTATGTAATAGGACTTTACCGTGTTCTTTTCTTCCTCATGTTATTTTGCATTTAAAATTTACGAGTTTCTGTGAATTATACGTACGTGCGTACACAAACACATATAAATACATATTTGTGTGTGTGTGTGTGCACACACATATATATATATATATATGTGTGCATATATATATTTGTCTGTATATATATATATATATATGTATGTATATATATATTTACACTGTATCTATATTTATATATATACACACATACATACTTACATGCAAATATACGAGTACACACACGCACAATCTTATATACGTAGATTATAGGTGAGATATAGCCTTAAATATTTATGAAAGAAACTATGTTAACAATCTTATCTTCGCTTAAAAAAAAAAAAAAACGGTATAATTTTCTGTAACTTGCTCCAAAATCTCCTTACCCAAATGGGTTATATTTCCCTTATTTTCCTTATTTCCAGGCAGTATTCTACTGCTGAACATTTACAAACTTGCAATAAACATGGATTTTCCCAGAAGCCCCTCAGAAGTATGTTTTAATATATTGAAATAGTCCATGAGCGTCAGGATGCTCTCGGCCATATTCATGATGCAATGGGCATCTCCCGCTGGTCCCTGACGTTGTATATTGGCTTCGAGGGCGTCAATCATTGGTCGGAATCTCGCTCCAGCCTGCAGCGCTGTCTCCATGACCGAGGCCCAATTGTCTTACCTTCATTGTCCTAATCAAATTGACGAAGAAACTGCCCCATCAGAAACAACATTGTGCAATCTGCAAGGCCAATATGAAATTGGATTTGCAGCGGTGCGATCCATTACGTGAAATGCAATGCTCCAAGCGCATTTCCTGCATGGAATTGCGGGATGGAGGTTGGAACTGTTACAGGTGAGAGGGGAATGCGAACGCGTTTCGTTCTGGCGGGAAAATGACTCTCGTCAGTCACTTTTTTGTGGATATTAACATCTGTTTGTAGATTTGAAGATAAATTTTTCCCGGGTTATTCATAAGTAGTATACTACATATATATATATATATATATATATATATATATATATATATATATATATAGAGATATAGATATAGAGAGAGAGATATATATAGAGAGAGAGAGAGAGAGAGAGAGAGAGAGAGAGAGAGAGAGAGAGAGAGAGATTAAATAATGGCTAGTCAATTGCATGTACAGAAACCAAAAGTGCAGGGCCTCATCGCGTACTTGTCACTGTGGTGGAACTATTCATAAGATATTCTGACCGAGTTAGTTAGTGAAGACTGCACTGAGAATTCAAGACATTATCCATTGTCCTTTTACCCTGTAACTGCAGACTTTAAGACAGAATAAATTAAAGGTAATGTTAACTTTATAATACTTTTAACGCGGAAAGCATTTCATAATAAAGTGATTATTAATTATTCTAAATTTTTATTTAAAAAAGATACTCTTAAAATATGGTAAAAAATAAAGCCAAAGTATATAAAGGGAAATCAGGAAAATTATATTTTTATACGTATGTATACATTATATAAATTATATATATACGTATATATGTGTATATATATATATATATATATATATATATATATATATATATATATATATATATATATATGTATATATATAATGTATATAGTACAATGCTTGTGTATGTATGTGGGTAGATTCCCTTTTGATACACATGCTGTGAAATGGAAAGTGTTCCTAAAAATTATCCCAGCTACGTGAAGTGGTTGAACTAAACTCCGTCGCATTCCTTAAGAGCGCTCATTACTCGAACTCCGGAAGTGCGGAATAAGGACTCCCCAACTTCACGAACCGTATTTGTGTTGGATTCAGGACCAGTTGAACACAGAATATACCGATAAACCTGCCGTCCACTCTCTGGGCAGAAGGACTTTGAGTCTCTGGAATTGGCTTGTTGAAATATTCGTTATCGCTTCGTGCAGTGCTTGACAGCACTAACTTTTATTTACAGCGCCGTCAGCTCATGCCATTAGGTTTTACTCTCTTTTTCTATTGTTTTGGAAAGGGGAAAGATGCAATTTACGGGATTTTATTTTTATCATGAAACTGTTAAATCTCATTTCATTGACACCTGTTTACGGCAGATATTTTGATGCTTGAATTTAACAATGTTTGACCCATGGGTACGCCTTGGGGTTTTATAATTAATTTAAGGGAGAATGGCTGCCTCACACAGAGAAGAGCCTCATGGGCTGAAATGCCAACAGACGATGACGATGACCAGTAATTTAATGGATGCCATTTCAGTAAAGTAAAAGCTACGAAAGTGCATTTTAAGTCGAAACTTTCTTTCTGTGTGTGTGTGTGTGTGTGTGTGTGTGTGTGTGTGTGTGTGTGTGTGTGTGTGTGTGTGTGTGTGTGTAAAACCTGATGCCAGTACAAATGCCATCTTTGAATAAACTTTATATAGACTGAAAAATTTTGACATAAGTTTGTATCCGAGGGCCTTATTTTTCTTCACCCTTCTTAATAATAAGAAAAGAGAGATTTTACAATAATCTTACCGTGGGACAACGAGAGTTTTGGAGATCCATATACTGCATATGAATTTTAGCTTTTATTTCGTACCGGAGGGACCATTCAGCTTTCAGTCAAACCCATGAGAACTGAGCGATGGCTCCTCTAAATTAAGTTTTCTCGGGAATCAAAAGGACCGATGCTCCATCGATTCCCTCTTGAATGGTTGCTTTAATGACGATAATGATCTGTTTCAGATCTTAGTCCTTCGCCAAGTAGAAGTTTCAAGAGCGTTTATTGAAGCCTTCGGCACACGGTAATTAGTTTTTCCAAAATTATCCCTCGTCCGTGAGTTTGTTAAAGGTGATTAGGCTATGCGAGAGAAATAGGTACCAGGTGGTTTCGTTTTTCATTATTTTTTGGGGGGAATGGAAAAAATTATCTAAATAATTCGGTAAAATTTGGATAATAGACACTCGTTTTTTTAAAGTTTTGTTTGTTTATTTTTTGACGATGGGGTAATTAAAAAATAGTTTATTGCCCCTATGATATTTTTAATATTTTATTATTTATATTGTGCGAATTGTACTGTTTATTAAAAACTATACAGTAATTGATGGTACATATATATTATTTTTTTCTTGCCGGGGTTAGCAATATCAACTATAAAATTAGACTTTTTGGGAAACAAAAGGTTCTAGACTTATGACGTCATTCCTCCATATCGGGAAAATATAGTTATGTATATATATATTTTACATATATAATAAATATATATATATATATATATATATATATATATATATATATATATATATATATATATATATATATATATATATATATATATATATATATATATATATATATATTTATAATACATACATACACACACAGTATTTTCTCTCCTTGGTCTTTCTTTTTCCTCTTTTTGAAAGAGATGGCGCCAGAAGTTTCTAACCCTCTGTTTTTCAGAAAGTCTTGTAGAGATGTTATTGCTTACCCCATGCCCATTTTTCCTTGCCCCCGGCAGATGCCGGTACTTATTTACAGAGCCAGAATACTGTACCACTCCACCACGACTCCCTTTCACCAGTGGAATCTATCAAGACCAGAGCGTGACCAAACATATTATCACAAAGTGATTTGTGCACAGTGATCACATGGGATCACAGAGTGGCAGTACATTTGCCAGGTTTATGATTCAATTCCTGAACCCCCACCCAGCAGTCAACCCATGGAAGCTGTGGGTCAAGAAGTGGGTATGGGACTAGCAGCCTCATCCTTAGACTTGCTAAGAACAAATACGCTCTGCCCCTCTGGTGCAACCTCCTTGTAAGGAGAATAAAATACGGCGAAATTTTGAAATGTGAGTAAATTTTTTTTTTTTTTTTTTTTTTTTTGTTCTTTTGACGAATATGTCCATTTTTCGAACTATTTAAAAAAAGAGCAAAAGAAAATCTTTTACCACCTAAATACTTCCCCTGTGACCTCTTTGGGAGGACAAACGACGGT
>NC_089792.1:21059788-21099788 GCF_040412425.1 Macrobrachium rosenbergii
CTGTGCTCGGTGGTAAGTGGAAAGAACAAGGCTGGCTAAATTGATGTACTGTACTTTTACAGGTTTAGTTAGGTATTAAATAAAAGGAAGAGGATCACACTGGCTACCTCTGGGCAAGGCCAGGATCACTTGTGATGTTAGGCACTGTGCCGAGAGGGTACTAGTGCCAGGATGAGAGCGTATAGCTCGGCAACTACTGGCTCTCTTCCGCCTCTTTCTTCTTCTTTCTCTGCTCTCCAAGGCCTATCAGTAGCTGGCCTAGCAGGCATGGTAGCACCACCCAGGGACAGCCAGAAGGCTAACGGGCGCTGGTCAGGCAACTGCAAAAGCTGGAGGATTCTACCCGGCTGCTGGCGATAACCGGAGCGTAGAGCGATCCCGACTTCTGGCGTCCGAGATGCCAGTTCCTGGTCTTCCAAGGAGGGGTACTATTTTCGATCCTCCAGGGGTTCATCCTGAGCCACCTGCGAAGAAGAAGCTCGTGCTGGCGCTCTCCAGTCGCGATGATCAACCGTGCATGGGGAACCCTAAACTTCCCGGAGGAGGATTCGCTCTCATGATTTAGACCCGGCATAGGGCCTCTTTCCATTGGTAGCTCAACGCCCATGGCGGACGGAGTCTGGCACTGCTCAGTGCTCGCAAGTGGTACTCGGCAGTGCTGAGGGTCAGGCATGCTCTGACAAGGTCCGGAGGTGCACTACCGCCGGACGCATTTCAGGTTGGCCGCGTAGAGATTCCTGCCCAGCGGAGATCGAGCTCGTGAGTTTTGTTCGTGGCGCCCGGCTGGCGTTGTTTGCGGCAGCTTCCCAATTTGTGGAGTGGCCTGCCCGCTTGCACGTCCTGCAGCGGTACTGCTCCCTGAATCTCTCGCCGGAGGGAAGACCTTGGTGGGCCAGCCCTTCGCACTGGAGAGTGGCTAGGCCTGGAAGGTTTGTTGTGCCCTTCCGACCACTTGGTGGGCGGCGCGTGGAGGTTTGTCATGGTTGAGTTTCAACTGGGGCCTCGTGGGAGGAGGTAACGGGCCATGGAGTGGCGCGCAGACGGGCTTCCGGGGAGAAGATCCCCACTCAACAAGAAGCATCTACCTGGGCCGACTCCACCTACCACGCCAAGGCGGTGGGGTATCGTGGCCCTAAGGTGTCATTACTGGAGTTGGACCGTGGGAACGTGATGCAGGCCTCTATCCACTCTACTTCACTGGGTTTCTTCGTCAACCACAGACCGGGGCCGGGCACTTGGGCCCTAGTGATCAGGCCAATGTCTGGTCGCAGTGTCTGCCCAGACCGGAAGGGTCATGGTGGCTAGCCTGGAGAGGGGCCACCGAGATGAACTGGGCTTCAGTCTCCCGGGCAGGATCCGGAAAGGGACCAGCAGCAGAAAATGAAGTGCTGATTAGGCTGACAAACGGTGTGGGACATGGATGTGACAGGCCGGGAGGATCCAGCATTGTAGTGGCTAGCAGTCCCACAGGATCTGCATCGGGCCTTTGATGGGCTCGTGGCCTGCAGTAACTGTTGAGGAGAGGGCTGAGCGGATGAATCGGGAGCGGAGTCCTGGCTGTAGGGTTAGGCTGCTGATGGCGCCGTAGTTTGTATCGGCACCAGCTTCCAGCATGGCCACCCTTCTTGCAATAGTTGCACAGGGTCCATAGGCAGTCCATTCTTCTCGGGCGAGTGGAGTTCGAGAGGTAGGCCGGAGGGATGATTCGCCTGAGAGGTGCCATGCATCGATTGAAAGCCCCACGAATCAGCCATGCGACAAGCTCCATAAGTGAGGGGCTGTTTATCGTTAAGATATACTCGCAAGGGGCCCCTGCACATTGAAAAGGTCTTCTAGCATGGTCCGGCTGAAAAGATCTCAAAACGCTGTGCAGGCCAAGGAGTCGAACTTGTATGCACTGGACTGGGTTTTGTGACATGCCTATTCGCTCCAAGACCACGACTTTGGCAAGACCTCGGAACCGTTGTTCCATTTTTCTGGGGTTATCTCAGAGGGCCTTGGTAATGACTCTACGAACTGCCATGTTACCTCTGGCTCTTTCTCCAAAGAGCGAAGCGCTGCCTTTGGCTTTTCCTCCATATGCTTGGCTAGTACAAGGCCTCTCCGTCCTGTGGTGCTGTAGTTACCTAAAAGAGCCTCATCTCCTCCAGCCATGCTTCTTGGCTCGCCCTCAGTCCACTTGGGACTAGGGAATTGATGCTCGAAATTGGAGCGTTTGATGCAGGTGTAGGACTGGGAGGCTTGATGGCTAGCCATAGCTTCGGCATTCTCCCATTTTCGCTCTCTGGCTGAGCTCCTTCCTTTTAGGGTTAACTGGTTTCTTTGCAGGCTAACCTACGCTGTCTCCTCTTTCTTCTTCCTCATATTGCCTTTGCTCGGCTTCATACACCCTTCTGCCTTCTTTCATACTTCCTCTGCTCGGCTCATACTTCCTCTGCTCCGAGTCTTTCTTCCTTCTCCGCTGGGCTGCCGCCCACTTGCCTCAACCCAGGCAGTGAAGTTCCGAAAGCCGTGAGTAGACCTGGCCGTCCCCAGCCCCAGGAAAGTTTTATAATGCTCTGCTGCCATGGTTCTGGTGGGGAAGGTCACTAACCGGGTCGAGTGGCGACGGCAGCGAGAAGTGTCTCTTCAATGAAGTGGCACTCCTTTCAAAAGGTGGCACTGTAGTTTGGGTAAAGCGTGTACACAGGTTTACACTGGTAAAATTTCAGTGTCCCTAGGCACTGGTGCAGGTTAGGTCCCAGAAGAACCTTCTCTGTGTTCTCATTTTCTTTTAGTGGCATTTATGGTGCAATGTGTTCCTAGACCTCTACTGGAGTCCAACTAGGCTTATGGGGAGGAAAGGTTCTACAATTTCTGCAGAGTGCAACAACCGAATGAGAGAGAAAGGAAGGTAAGAGAGAGAGAGATAGAGAAGTAAGTTATTCCAGGGATGACAGTACAAAATTATTGGCACTGTGGAATAAAGTGAATTTTGGTTTCTTTTTTTTTCTTTAAAGATCCTCGTGAGTGGCTTTGTCCTGTAATACCAGTGTTGGCCCTTCTTTTTCCAGAGGGTGAAAACTACTGTTTGCTTCTCGGGTCTGATAGCAGGTCTCACTTCAGGACCGACAGTTTACTGTATCGTAATTATTCTTAACTTCTGTTCCATCTATTGTGGGACAGGAGGTGTTTCTTTATTTGTTAAAGTATTCATTCACTAGCCTAGTGTCGGCCAGTTCTTTCTTGAAGAGGGTCACGACACTTAGGTTAGGGAATGCTACTGAATGACGAGAGAGAGAGAGAGAGAGAGAGAGAGAGAGAGAGAGAGAGAGAGAGAGAGAGAGAGAGAGAGAGAGAGAGATTTTCAGTCAGCGAATTTCTTGCTGCTTGAGAACATGTAAACAAAGATTTTATACATGCACAATGGCATGGATTCTAATAAAATGATATAGATGCGCTGCTCCACTTTCCTTTAGGATTACTTTATTATCTTAATTTTCCTGGGAGACGACAAAAGTTTATCAGAAAATTTTAAATTTTCTTTATATGATTTTATAGTAGGTATTCGGGATAGGAGCTTGTTATTACTCCTAACTAAGGCCTAACTTTCCTGCCTAAATTATCTTTGGTTTTTTCCTAGCTAAGATATTAGGAGGTGGGTTCACATTTAAAAGCAAAATATATGCCCCAAGAGTGGCGGGAGCAGAGTCGCAGGTCACACACAAGGTCGCTGAGATGGCGCCAAGGTCCCAAGTAGGGGCCTAAAATTTCAAAACAACTCTCGGCCGGCGATGAAACCCCAAATGGCTGCCTCTCACAAAACAGTTCGGAATAATTTTCAAAACAACTGCAAGCGGGTATTTTCTTTTAGCACAAATTCAGACAATCAACTAAACAAATGCAGGTATCCGATTTTACTTTAAATATACCAACTGGTGTATAAAGTGTTTACGTTACGGATGGAAAACTAATTACCAAACAACTTTGTGTCTTTGTTATCGCTTCGCTGTGAAACATCCTCGCAAACAATGGAATAGATTTGGCGTGATTTGAACGGACCAAATCATTTTACTGAAAATGTATTTTATGATACACTACTACTTCCGTCTGTTCGCCACTTCACTGACACGGTTTTGAATGATCTCTCGCTATATGCAAACAATAACGATCGAATGTCGACGCTGACATTACATTACTTTCAGGTACATGAATACCGGCTTTTCTCGGCCTTAGATTCGTTTCTCTTAAATCCACTTCTCTCACGGTCCGAACATCGTAAAATGCCCTTTCTTAAACGACATAAATTGTGATTCGCTTCTGCTCGAGTCGACCCTTCCTACCTACGGCCAATTCTCTACCACCGTTATTATAACTATTCTCTTTACTGCTTATTATTATGCCTGTTCTTTGTTTGGAAGAGTGAAATGGAATTCAATATCTGACTTTTATTTGGAATTAATGTAATTTTAATTTCCTTTTCCAGATTCTTCTAAAATTTACTTTAGATTCTACGCAAGGTCGCCAATGTTACGGTGAGGGTCTTGAAGATCATGGGCTATTCAATGGTAGTTTCACGCCCGTAAACCAAGATTACACGTGAACCTGCCACTTCTGAAGCAAAAGTTAACCTCAAAGACAGTCGTTAATTAGCCAAGGTCGCCAGTTACGGGTTATTAACCTTAACAAAGAATATTTTGAGATGAATGCACTTAAACGCAACGGGTTCTTCCAAACATTCGACGCGAGGCATACAAAACTTCGGTAGATTTAACCTGAATTTGCTTTAATTCTCAAATCCTAGGTATTTTACTGAATAACGGGGTTGAAGCTAACAACATGATAAGAGGCTTTAATCTAGACTTCTGTAAACACATATACCAAGTAGCTGAAGGGGGAACAAAGGAAATTTGAAATATTAGAAACAAAGGATAAAAAGAATGGGCGAAGTTTTTAAAACAAAAAGCGATTTCTTTACCTTAGGACGAACGGCAGCGATCAATGACCGACGTGAGTGCCTTGCAATTGTTTCTTCACTTCACTAATAGAATAATAGACAAAGAAAGGGGGAAGAGGTCCAACTGGACGTTATTCCTCCGAAAGCTTGGTTTTCTGAATTTCCCTGACCTGGCCTGGGTCAAACAGGCCTATCAGTCATGCCTTAGCGCTCACGCTTTGTTAAAACATTCACGAGAGACAGGTAAAAAGGAAAAAGGACCTTAGGACCACTCTATTTTAAAGTTGAATATGAAATTTTCCTATAGGGTGGAAGGCCTAATCTCCTATCCTGCCTCCAACGGACGTTAAGGTTTGAACTGAAGATGTCTTACATAGACAACGTCTTTTCCCGGTCTCAGTCAGGCTGATATTTTTATAATCAAAAGTTACGAGGCGTACAGCAGTAATATTTGTAAAATATATATATATATATATATATATATATAATATATATATATATATATATATATATATATATATATATATATATATATATATATATATATATATATATATATATACATTTGCATAAGTGTCTTGTGTAAATAAAAGGAGTGTTGATGCCACTTTAAAGGAGAGTACTAATTGGAGCTTTATTGCTGCTACTTAGTTACAGTTATCATTTCTCTTCCATATCAGTAGGGATTAAGGTAGCTTTATCTTAAATACCCTAGTTAATCCCTTCTTTCTGTGAACGTTTAATCCTTTAAATCTGTCGGTGATTAGAGGATTTAGTAGGGGGGGTGTCTTGGCTGATCTGGGAGTTATCAGTTTCTTTCCAGTTGTTATCGCCTGGCGACCAAGTGTTGTAGGTTGATGATCTTCCTGGTAAACTGCTAAGATATCCTGAGACAGTATCTTGAATGGTATAAGCGAGAGATAAACTGCAGAATATAGAGAAATAAGCCATAGAATGACAAATAAGTAAAACCAGAATGCCCATAGTTCTTAGAATTCGGAATACTGAAAGTCACTAAGATTTAATGGAGATTAATATGCAAATTAATTCAGGCGCAGATTGATACAAGTGACTGCCAGTGCACTGTAAGGAGGCGCTCTGAAGCTAAATTATAATGCTTGCGTTATTGCTGAGCACTCTCTATCTCTTTAGCCGTGGAGCAAATGAGTAAAGAGGCAAGTTATTTGTGCTTCATTTTTCCCAGGAACTAAACAGGTATGTTCTTTATCTTTTAGTTTTCTGTAAAGAAAACTATTGTGCCGGCTTTGTCTGTCCGTCCGCACTTTTTTCTGTCCGCATTTTTCTCTCCGCCCTCAGATCTTAAAAACTACTGAGGCTAGAGGGCTGCTGATTGGTATGTTGATCATTCACCCTCCAGTTATCAAACATACCAAATTGCAGCCCTCTAGCCTCAGTAATTTTTTTTTTATTTAAGGTTAAAGTTAGCCATAATCGTGTTTCTGGCAACGATATAGGCTAGGCCACCACCGGGCCGTGGTTAAAATTTCATGGGCCGCGAGCATTATACTGAGACCACCGAAATATATATTTATTTTCAGTGGTCTTGGATTCGCGTCGCCAGAAGGGCTGTCCAAAAACTCGATTGCTTCGATTTTTAGCTTTTTTTATGATGCTGGCCTGTTTTGCTTTAGAATTTGAATTGATTTTATTTAAACAGTTTTGCAAACGTATTTAAACTCTCATTTTGAAGAGAGTGGTTGACAAAATCTACCCCAAAGAAAATTTATTTGGTTTATATAGGCTCTTTCTTATTCTTTAGATTTCAGAAACAGTTCGATGTACAATCTCTGGATGTTATCTGACTGGAGCAAGATACAGCTAGGCGAGGCATTTTTTACTCAATTAATTATTTATTTATTTTGAAATTGGGTTTCACATTTTGTTGTTTCTACTAGAGTTAATCTGAAATTTTCAAGAACGTACTTTTGTCTAAAATGAAAGACTTCAAGATCTAGTTAGTTAGAAAAATTAAGAAGTTTAAGGAACAAGTATGTTTAAGCTTTGATGGTAAATTAAGATGGAAGGTAATAGGCGCTTGGTACCTACACCTCGATAATTACTAGAAAATAATAAGATGATTACAAAAATAAATTTATTAACATTAATTGACAAATACTAAGAAGAATGAACTTAAATGAATTTAAATATTTACATATAGAAACTGAAAATTAAGTGAAAATAACAAAATACAATGGATGACCAAGATGGCTTAATCATATGCATAATAACAATAAGGATTGAAAATAGGTAACATGGTTCCATATCAGCGAGAATGGTTTAGTACACCAATCAGTAATGCAACTCTCTGATTATGGCTACGTTGACACAAAAGGAAGAACTGGATTCGAGTGTCTAATAACAAAGTCTTCACGCATCAGTAAAAATCCAGGCAGTCACATGCCTCATGCACGGTCCTGCCACATCAAACATAGCCAGAGTTCGGGTCACACAGGTTTGTCTCAGGCCAGTTCACTGCTATGTGCCAGTATCATAGGCCAATTCACTGCCATAGATTAGGTATCATAGGTCAATCACTGCCATAGATTAGGTATCATATGTCAATCAATGCTGCAGACAGGTCTGCAAAATATGAGTAACACCATAACATCTTAAAGGCAACAATTATAAGGTACAAAGTAAATAACACTAGTATAATGAGTAATAGGCAAACACTTCAAAATAATAGTATAAATAGTATAAAAAGATAATTTCACTATGAAAGGTTGTGTAGTTCCTAAGGTAGCTTATGACTCATACAATAAACCCAGGTAAAACAACCTAACCCAAGGATTCCTGAATGACATCCACAACCAGCGCCATCTATTGGTAAGATGTTTGCTAAAGATATCCATGCCATCTATTGCTTAGAATAACACTATCATTTTAGAATTTAGTTTTAAGAGAAAGAATACTCTACGCCACCTTTTTGACAAATCCCCATACCAAGAAAACTAGAATCCCAACAATTTAAATATCCCGAAACCACTATTATATACAATTCCACAAGCATATCTGAACAGATGTTATCAGATCCCCTTTGATATACTCAATCACAAAGTATAAGGTTGAAGACTACATCGGCATCGCATCAACCGATCATTCTTATTCCTCAGAATTTAGATAAGTTAATGGTAAATGATCTGTTTGCAAAATAAATTCTTTACCGTATAGGTATTCTTTGAACTTAGTAGACCACACTATCGCATAACACTCTTTATCTATTGTAGAATAATCTTTCAGCATCTGAAAACTTCTTTCCATAAGGATACCGGCATTATAATCTTATTACTTCCTGCAAAAGAACTGCACCTATCTGTCCATGGATGCATCAGATCTAAGATAGAAAGTTTATTTAGATCTGGCAACAAATAAAATAGGCGATTTACAAAGAGGCTTTTAAAATTATTAAAACTCCCTACCTGTTCCTCACCTCCAACTCAGAGTATTACAACTTCCTTTTTAAGCATACTATACTTGATAAGTGGATAAATGAAAAAATTTGAATAAACTTATTGTAAAACCAACAACTCCAAGGAAAGATCTGGTTGTTTCTTAGTTTCAAGAGAGATTTACGATAGCTGTAATCCTTTTCATCAAGAGGTGTTAAAGAATTATTCCCAAGGAGTAACCTAAATACTTAATTTGCTTATAAGCAAAGAAACATTTCTTAGGCTCCAACAAAGTTGAACCATGCTCTAATCTTAATAGAACATTACGTAAATGAATCAAATGATCTGACCAGTTATTACTATAAATAAGAATATTGTCAAAATAACAAGTGGTATTTTCCAAACCAGCCAAAACTTTCTCATAAGTCTTACAAAGTAGAATCCACGTGCTAAGTCCAAAGGGCATCTCTCTTGAATTGCATCAAACCATATTTTGTTGCGAATGCCGTATATTTTTTGCTTTCCAAAGTCAATGGCATTCAAGCAATATCCTCATATAAATCAAGCCTTGCAAAATAGACCTGGCTAGAAAGTTCATGCAAAGACTCATTTATACGTGGCATGGCTCAGCATCAAATACAGTCAATTCATTGCTGCTCTGAAAGTCTATACAATCTTAAAGACTCACTTGTTTCCCTTTTACAAACACAACTGGAGAACAATACGGAGAGATTGATGGTTCAATTATATCTACTGCCAACATCTGATCAACTTGTTTGTTAAATTCAGCCATGTCAAGTTAACTGAACTGGGTAGGGTTTAGTACGAATTGAAACTTCAGATGTTAACTGAATAGCTCTAGATATTTGGCAAACACCCAGTTTATCATTTATTATAATTGTGAAATTCGCTTTCTTTACTAATTTTAATGTTCAGCAAATTGATTATTTTTGAGTTCAGGCTTATTTACAATCAGTTTTATCATCCTCCAAATACTCAATGTGTCACAAAGATCTGAAACAGGTTCTCCAACATTAATAAGATCAAAATTTACATCAGAAACAAACCATTTGAAGTTTTAAATCCATTTCTACGGATTTTTGCACAACATTTCATAGATTTTCTCCTATGGTACTTCTTTTTTAAGCATATTAGCATGATACAGCTTAAGATGTTTCCTAACCTTAACAAAGAAGGTCAATCATTATTATGACAACTGTTAACTATATAAGGTCCTTTCCACTGCATTAAAAATTTGTTAGTGTTACTTGCAACATTATTAGAATCATCCCCTCGATAAACTTCCTAGGCTTTTGACTTACGACCAAATAATCTTTGTACTTACGGGAACTGATCTCGGTACTGCTAACTGCCATCTTAGCCATGTCTTGCAATCTAGAACGCAGGTCTGAAACATATTATGTTTTAATCATCATTTGTGCTTACCAGCAATTAATTCATGAAGGATTACTAACGACTACGGACATTACGACCATATAAAAGTTCAAAATACTAAACTTGAGAGTATCATTTGGAATTTACTGGCAGGCGAAGAACCAAGGTGAAATATACCTGTCCTATTCCTTTGGTTGATCGCAACAAACCTTCTTCAACATATTCTTGAGTACTCCATTCATACGCTCTACAGTTCCATTACATGCGGCGTGATACGGACTCGTGAACAAAGACTTTATGGATAATAACCTATGAATTTCTGCCATGAGATCTGACTTAAATTGGGTTCCTCTGTCACTTAAAATTTCTTTAGGTACACCCACCCTACAAAATATTTCCACCAAGCTTCAGCTACATTGGTATCAATATTTTTAAGTGGTACAGCTTCAGGGTAACGGGTAGCTAAACTCAATTACTGATACTTGTAACTACGACTAGAAGCTGGAACGATCGGACCTACGATATCAATATTAGCCATTCTACCGAATGTCCAGAAACAATAGGCACATTACACAAAGGCAATTTCTCTTAACCCTTTTCCCAAATTCTGATGACCATGAGGTGGATTTACAATATCTAACATTAACCGCACCAGCTCTGGGCCAATAGAATCCATTTAACACCTTGTTAATAGCCTTCCTAGAGGAAAATGACTGAGATAAGAGATTCATGAGTGCAGCAACTATTCTATACTTATGGAACAATAATTTGCATCTCACCCACATCTAACTGATTTGGTACTTTTAATGCACTTACGATAAATTACATTGTTAATTGCTATGTGCATTTACAGTTCTACCTCTACAAACTATTTCCACTTTCATCTTCAAGTTTTTCCTAATTGTTTTCAGAGAATCACATGTCCACTGCTGATTATTAAAGTCTATAGGATCACTGACTGTCAGGACATCAGATAATGGTTTTAAAGTGTAGATTTAAGGATCTTGGTCCTCTCTCGTAATCACATTAACATTAAACTCATTTGCATTACGTTTCTAAGAATTTTTATCCATCAATTCTATTCTTCTTTCATGTGATGCTTTAAACCAGGAATCAATCCAACAATGACCTCAGCGCATTTAATTGGGGCAATTATAGCATCTACTCTACCAGAAAGAATTTACTTTAATGAAACATTTAATTTGTGATAAAATGTATTGGGACACCAACGAATTATACACTTTAACAATTTTAACCTTACTGAGATAGCGTTTGGAACCAAGCCTCACTTATAACTACCGTATTGTAACCTTGTACTAAATAGAACCTCTACAGATTTGCCAAAACAATTCCATTCTATCTACAATTGCATTCTTGGCTTTTCTTCACAAGCAAGAGCAATACTTATCTTAGGAACCTTTTTATCAGTAGACGTAGATTGGGCAAAATTAACTGCTAGTTTTCTCAGGGACAGTTTGGCTTAATATGCCCGTTTCTTTACTACAGGTGACATCGAACTTCGTTTCTTTAAGGGAATCAGTCACTTTATCATATTTATTCTGATTTCCTAACTTGGAACATTTATCAGAACTCCTAAATTTGGCATTTCTACATTTACTAACTCCATGAGCTATCAAATACCTATCAGCGGCCAATGCCATCTCATGTGAACTCTTACATACTCTTTCTAAAAGAAATGTTCTCAAATCCTTAGAACAATTAGCCAATAATTGATCCATAACCATAAAATCGCAAACATCCTCATATGACTTATTTACATTTACTAATTGTAACCACTATCAAAATTTGCCCAACCCATGAATACTGTACAAAACTTCACTTGACTCAATATAGCCCTCTGAAATTTCTTTCGATAAACCTGAGGATTAACCTGAAACGCCTCTAATAATGCCATAATTTTAGTCATCATAGTTACTTGCAATAGCAGGGTCAAGTCCACAATAAACCTTCAAAGCCTCTGTGGGGATCTAGCCCTTTGTTGGCCGAGTTGGTTGAGCTTCAGACCGTCATTCGATGGGCCGGAGTTCGATTCCGCCGCCGGTCAGATGAAGAGTTAGAGGAATTTATTTCTGGTGATAGAAATTCATTTCGTTATAATGTGGTTCGGATTCCACAATAAGTTGTAGGACCCGTTGCTAAGTAAACCAATTGGTTCTTAGCCACGTAAAATAAGTGTAATCCTTCGCCAGTTCTAGGAGAGCTGTTAATCAGCTCAGTGGTCTGCAAAACTAGTTGCTATACTTACTTTTTTCTGTGGGGATCTAGGCGGGCCTTCAACAGCTCTCCTCGTGGGATATATATATATATATATATATATATATATATATATATATATATATATATATATATATATATATATATATATATATATATATATATATATATATATATATATATGTGTGTAATATTTGCATGCAATATTGTAAATAAAAAGGAGAGCACAAATTGGCTGATTTATTGTTGCCATTTAGTTACATCGATTACTTCTCTTCCATATCAATAGGGATTAAGGTAGCATTACCTTAAATACCCTAGTTAAGCCCTTCTTTCTGTGGACGTTTAATCCTTTAAATCTGTCGGTGATTAGGGGTGATTTAGCAGGGGGGTGTCTTGGCTGATCTGGGAGTTATCAGTTTCCTTTTCCAGTTGTTATCGCTCAAGGACCAAGTGTTGTAGGTTGATGATTCTCCTTCTAGTAACCGTTAAGATTTCCTGAGACAGTATCTTGAACCTAGAAAGAAAGGGGAGGAGATAAAGCGCAGAATATAGAGAAATAAGCCACAGAATGACGATAAGTAAACCGCAGAATGTCCATATTTCTTAGAATTCGGAATACTGAAAGTCACTAAGATCAATGAAAATTTACTACGTAAATTAATTCAGGTGCAGATTGATGCAAGTGACTGCCAGTGTGCACTGTGGCAGAGGTGCTCTGAAGCTAAATTTACAATGCTTGCGTTGTTGTAGACACTTATCTCTTTTAATGGTGGATTGGGGTTGAGTAAAGAGTGTTATTTGTGTTTCATTTTTTCCCAGGAACTAAACAGGCATGTTCTTTATTCTTTTAGTTTTCTGTAAAAGAAAACTATTGTGCCGGCTTTGTCTGTCCGTCCGCACTTTTTTCTGTCCGCACTTTTTCTGTCCGCCCTCAGATGCTAAAAACTACTGAGGCTAGAGGGCTGCAGATTGGTATGTTGATCATTCACCCTCCAACTATCAAACATACCAAATTGCAGCCCTCTAGCCCCAGTGATTTTTATTTCATTTAAGGTTAAAGTTCGCCATAATCATGTTTCTGGTAACGATATAGGCTAGGCCACCACCGGGTCCTGGTTAAAATTTCATGGGCAGCGGCTCATATAGCATTATACCGATACCACCAAAATATAGTTTTATTTTCGGTGGCCTTGATCATACGTTGTAGCGGCTGTAAAAAAAACTCGATTGCACTCGATTTTTTACTTTTTTTTATGATGCTGGCTCGTTTTTGTTTCAGAATTTGAATTGATTGGTACTTGGTTTAAAAGGTTTAATTCTGATTTATTAGCTCTTCCTTGGGCGAGTCGGTAGAGTTGTGGCCTTTCACTCGTCAGGCTCGAGTTCGCCTCTCCGGCCGGCCAATGAAGAATTAGAGGAATTTATTTCTGGTGATAGAAATTCATTTCTCACTATAATGTGGTTCGATTCCACAATAAGTTGTAGGTCCCGTTGCTAAGTAACCAATTGGTTCTAGCCACGTTAAATAAGTGTATCCTTCGGGCCAGCCCTAGGAGAGCTGTTAATCAGCTCAGTGGTCTGCAAAACTAAGGTATACTTAACTTTTTTTTAAACAATTTTGCAAACGTATTTAAACCTCATTTTCAAGTGCGATTCTCAGATTTCAGAAACAGTTTAATGTAACAGTCTCTGGATGTTATTCAACTGGAGCGCAAGATATAGCCAGGCGAGGAATTTTTTACTCAATTAATTATTTATTTATTTTGAAATTGGGCTTCATATTTTGTTGCTTCTGCTCAGAATTAATCTGAAATTTTCTAGGACGTACTTTTTTATAAGTTGAAGATTTCAAGATCTGGTTAGTTAGGAAAATTAAGAAGTTTAAGGAACAAGTAAGATGGTCGTTTTGAAGACGAGAAAATAACCAACAGGCTATATTAGTTGATTTTCTTATTTTTTATTATTTAAAATACGTCTGGAAAAATATTCGAGGGAGGTCGCATTTTTCTTGGGTCAAAAATAAAAGTTGCATAGTAAAGAATATATTTCCATCTTGTAGCCGTTGCTGGAATAAATCAAGATGATGAATATGAATATACTTGTGTAAAGTAAGACATACTCGCTCATGGAAATGTAAGCGTATGTTTCGCTATTTTGTAACATTTTGACGAATATACCTCCGGCCTGTTGTGTATAGTGACAGAAATGCAAAGCGTCGTATTAATTTGCCTTTTCGTTGTTCCAAAGCTATTCATGAAACATACGATGCGGAAGAAAGTTGTTTAATTTGCTCTGAGCATAATATGAAGACTCATTATCTTAATAAACGTAATGGAACGGGCAACGCAATGCTTTTCTGTATAGCCCAGGTCTGAAGGAAAAGGAAAAGAAAGATGGAAAGAGTTGAAGAAGTATTGGGGGTAGCTGGGAGGGAAGAGCTAAAGCTAAATAAATGTTATATATTAAATACGTGAGAGTTGCAGGTTTTTAAAGAATGTATTTCAAGATATAAAATTTAGAGCTGGTTTTTTTCCAAAGCCCTAATAGTTTTCAAAGATTTTATCATATGCAATTTTGTATTTGGAAGGTATGCAAATAATTGTAAACTGCATTTGGATTTAAGAGTGTCTAGTGGATTATTAAAGATATTTACCCATTTTATTCTAAATTATCATTTCTGGCGTTGATAGTCAAGGTCAAATCTGTGTGACATTAGTTTATAGGAATCAGTCAATCAGTCATTCACTTGCAGTTTCAAAACAGTCACGATTTAGGAGTTGAGTAAGAGAAAATTAATAGAGAAATGAAATAGAATAAAAGGCCTTATTACTGGCTGATGACAGCCGTTTCTGATCATCAGTTAACCTCTTTTGTTCTCCAAGAGATTGATATTATTTGTGACTGGTATTTTGCTATTCCACTGACTATTTTGGCTTTTATGAGCGCATAAGCATTCAGTATATCGCGCATTCGTCATCAGCTTAGTTGGGGAGATATGCGACTTTCTCATCCTTTATGGTTACATATCACGGAAAAATTAAGTTAGATATTGAGACTGGGACTATTTTTATTGGTTATACAAAAGAGTACTTTAGCAGATGGGTCTTAAGCCGTATAAAATGGAGATAGAGAGAGAACAAATAAATTCCAAAGAGAATCGTTCGTATTTATTCTCAGGACAGGTCAAATTGAATGTTAATGATTTTAATAAACGTTAAAGAAGAGAAACACATTAATAGAAAAACGATGTCGGAAGATCGTGGACCCCACCCCCAAACCCCTGCGCCAGCAATCCTCGACCCCGAGGGAACCGGTGGGGTCAGGCATTTTTCCCTTGTGGAAGAAGTCAACGCGAAAAACACACCCAGTGAAATTTTTTCGAAATTGGGGAAGGGGAAATCCGCTGTTATCCGGACAATGGGGACAGTTATGCGCCTCGGTGTATTGAAAAGCAGCGTCCGGTTCAAGGCACCATATCAGCTTTAATCAAGGCCTTTCAAAAGAGGCACCTTTATAATGTGATCTCGCGCACGGTCTCGACTCTGAATAAATATGCTCCGCTTCTGTTTTGCTTTCTTTAGTCTTTTTTTTTTTTTTTTTGTTAATAGCTTCGTTCTTGTTCGTTATTCGAGAGATGATAAAAAAATAGCCTTTTCATGGTAATGGGACGTGCTCGGAGACTTTTTTTTATTGATGTATATGTTTAGTTTCTATTTTAATGATAGTTTCATTCTTGTGTATGTATCGAATGTGGAGAAACAAAATAATTTCTCCTCTGCACGGAAAGAGTTTTGTGGTCTTCTCTGTATAAATGCTCACTTTTATTTTGTTTCGATTTTGTAAAAAAAATTTTATATCGAGAGTGGATATATTTAGTGCCGTTTCACGGAAATGAAAGGAACTCCGTAACTTTTTATGCTCACAATTCAGTATTTACTTTCATTTTGTATTTTCCTTATTTCCACGTCTAGTTTTGTTTGTTTTATGTAAAAGGTTTTATAAGGTTTTATCTCTATAAATAAGAAAAGCATAAATTCTGGTATATTTTCTTTTCGCTCTCCTTATAGTTTGATGTATTCTTGAATACTGGTTTGATTTTTTGATTATCTGTATTGCAATACGATACCTTTCAATATAGTGTATATATATCTACAGTTATTCACTATGCGAATGCTTTATATAAATATTCTATTTGATTTCCAAGCTCGTTCTCTGAAAATACTTTATATAAATATATCTGTTTGCTGAACTTATTTTCAAAAATCAAGGTTTTATATAAATTTTATATTTTTCTGAAATTAGGTATATTATATTGTTTTTTTAAAAGTATTTACTAAAAACTCAATGTTTTTATCTTTTGCATTTTTTTCTGAAATTAAAAACAATTTTTCCTTAAAAATTAATTTTCATTAGTGTTTTCTAAAATAAAAAATTCTGCATTAATTATATTTTTTTTTCTCTAATGAAGACTGAAAAAATATACATGTCGTTTTTTAATGAAAACGGGCAAAGATTGGCGACACTTTTTTTGTGCGGGGAAATTGCTGCCGACGACGGGAAATATATATGTATATTTTTCTCATAGGTTTGATATTATGCGCTTCGTTTGTTATTAAGCACTAAAACAGTGAGGGGCCGTCGTCCTGGAGCACTACTATGTCCACTTTCTTTTCTTAAAGAAAATATTGCCTCATAAAAGTTATAAATGGAGTCCTCCGCTGGATAACAACTGGAGAGAGAGAGAGAGAGAGAGAGAGAGAGAGAGAGAGAGAGAGAGAGAGAGAGAGAGAGAGAGAGAGAGAGAGAGAGCCACAAATAACATGAAAACACGCACATCACCCACACTCACACCAACGCATGAACGTAAAATTAACTTTTAGTAATTCATGTACTCTTTATTTATTACTTGAAAGGCACCACTTTGTTGATATTCAGTTAGGTTCCATAAACATTTGATGCTCCGTTCTGTTTATAGTACATTACCCGAATAAGCAATTTTAACTAACTTTTGGCCATGATAAAGCTTTGTTACATATTCCCTTTATAATGATCCAGTTTGATTGTGTTCATACGAGTTCATAAGAACAGAGCGACGGGGTTAAGATACGTCCTTGCTGTGAGAACATCAGACTTTGAATCAAAATTTACTTTGTCAGTTGTCAAGAAAAAATTTATAAAGATTAGAACAAAACACTAATGAAAATGAATTTTAAAGGATTGAAAGGGAAAAAATGAAGTTTTTAATTTCAGAAAAAACTGAAGATAAAAATACGGAATTTTTAATAAAATCTTCTATAAAACAATATAAATATGCCTAATTTCAGGACAATGTAGAACTTATATTGTGTTCTTCACTTTTAAGTTATGGAAATCAGGCGTCTGGTATGACCCACTACATATTTCATGGACTATCAATAATATTCTTCCATATTATCGTTTTTGCCAACTTCCTCTTCCATAACTCTTAATTATATACCAGATTTTCTTTTTTTCGTCAACTTGTACGATTCCGTTGTTTTTCTCTCTTTGTGCAGACGTTGAATTCATTAATCTCCTTTGTTGTCCCTTCATTGCTCAGGCTTGAGTTCCTGTATGGATCTCGTCCTGGGTCTTAGCACTAATTTCGGTGAGATCTAATTACCTTTGCCCTTATATTTCTTTCGTACGATTCTGTAATTTTGTTCTTTTCTTTTCTGCATTTCCTTCTCTTTGAAGTTTTTCTAATCATGATTTTTTGGGGCTTGATGTCTAATTAGCGTGTTTTTCCCATATGTGTTTTAGGTTTCGCTTTGAACTACACATTTAGATTTACATTTAGTTTTTGAAATTCTCAGCCTGATGACTCCATTGTATCTATGTGTATTTCTACCTGCGTATATAAAACCATTGCATAACTACTCTACACGACCTTCCTAAAGGTCAGCGTTGGCTAAAGGTCCCATGGGGAATCATTCAATTTTGAAAGCAAATCGTAAAAGCTGTTAAGAAAAAAGATTGTGAAAGCACAATATGCTTCGACCTAACGTCCCCTAACATCGTCTAGTAAAACAAACGTAAAGTCGCACAAAGGAAAAAAATAAAACAAACAGGTAGTTTCTAAATAAACAAGGAAAAAATACGGAAATACACATGATACCTCAAAGGTAGAATGCAGAGCAAGTCCCAAAAGACAAATATTTATAAAATGATACGCCATTATTAAACCACTCCCTCCAGAACAGTTGAAAAGGGTGAAACGCAAAGAAATATATATATATATATATATGTAAATACATATATATATATATATATATATATATATATATATATATATATATATATATATATATATATATATATATATATATATATATATATATCATATATATGTCCGTATATATACATGTATATATATGTGTGTGTGTGGAGTTTATATACTTAGTACTTAGTTTTCTTTTGATTTTTTTAAGTACTTAGTTTTCTTTTGATTTTTTTAGTTATAGCTTTGCCTTTAAGACGAGATTTGTCCCAATTTTCCTTTTGTATCACCCTAACCTTCTGATTATCGTCTGTATAATACTCTTGTAATTTTGAATTCTTCTCTTTTTTTAATAACAGCCTCACAACTATCTCACGTCTTCTGAGTTTCCTGTGTTAGTATTTTCTTTGTTGTCTGCCATTTGATTTTTTCTATAGAGAAGGGAAGGGGTTTTATAATGGCCTGTCATTGTATAGATATTTGTTTTTGCATATTGCTTTGCATTCTGTTCTGAAATTTTGTTTATTTTGTCAGCCGAAAGTTAGGGGAAGTCAAATCATGGTACCATGTACTTTAATTTTTTTCTTTCATTCTTTTACTTTATTCTTTTCTTTCCAGCTTTTAGCGAATGATTTGCAACATTTGAAGAGATTCCACTGGACCTTTCGTCAACTTTGACCTTTAGGAAGGTCGTGCCGAATAAATATGCCATGGCTTTTGTACACATTTTTGGGAACCCTCTCTCTCTCTCTCTCTCTCTCTCTCTCTCTCTCTCTCTCTCTCTTTTCTCTCTCTCTTTCTCTCTCAAAAACTTTTACAGAAGAGTTTATCACTTCTACAGAAGAGACAAGAACTTCTACTGAAGAGTGTGATATCCTGATTGCCGAGATGTTTTCATAATTTTATCCACAAGTCATTTAGCAGAATTTCCTTCACCATTATCTTCAGTACCGCAAATATGAACTTTTATATATCTAAAGGCAAGGTTTTTATTCACCATATCATTTATATAATTATATATATATATATATATATATATATATATATATATATATATATATATATATATATATATATATGTATATATATATATATATATATATATATATATATATATATATATATATATATATATATATATATAATATATATATATATATATGTGTGTGTGTGTGTGTGTATATATATATATATGGGTATGTATGTATATACATTGTGTAGTTGAACAGAAAATTCAGGACAGTGGTCAGGGCCACATTCATATTTTACTCCTAAATCGTGTGTCAATCCTCTGTGCAGTGAAATTCCACAGAATTAGCCACATCATCCGCTTCAACAAAAAGCTCATCAAGATTGTGTTGAATCCCCTCCATCCTCTCTCACTTCCTGTATAGTAAAAGCTTTCCTCTCTTATACCTTTTCCAACAGTGCCTTGGTTTTCTTCTCTTTTCCTTATAACCACTGAATTGTACATTCTTTCCACCTCTCCCATTCATTCACCGTAACCAGACCATCTCAAAACCAAGGTCCTTTTCTTTGGACCTTGCTTAAAACACTGACTCATCCATCTCAACAAAAAGCCAAAGATTTGTTGAATCCCTCCATCCTCTCATCTTCATATTTATCACCGTTTCAGTTTTTGCCTTTTCCAATACTGCCAGACAAATTTCCTCCACGGCATTATAAAATAAGAAAATTATACGTTCTTTCCATCTCATACCTTTTGATTAATTCATTGAACAGTAACCTTTGTAGCCCAGATCAGATGACGTCCGTACGTTATTTTTTTAGATGTTATCCTAAAAACTTAGTTCCTCATTGGACGGGTTGGTTTTTCTCGGCAACTTGCTGGGCCCGCGTTCGATTCTCCGACCGTTTCATTTTGAATTAGAGAAATTTATTTCGGTGATAGAAATTCATTTCTCGCTATTTTCAATGTGGTTCGGATTCCAAAAAGTTGTAGGCCCCTTTGCTAGGTAACCAGATTGGTTCTCAGAAATGTAAAATAAATCATATCCTTGTAGACCAGATCAGAGAGCTGTTAATCAGCTCAGTGGTCTGGTTAAATGTTATCCTTAACTTTGTTTCAAGAAGAGAATTGTTGGCAGACTACTGTTGGTTGTCCATTCCCTCCGATTCCTCTCGCAAATCGGATTTCCGGTGTTATCATCGCTCTATAACTGACACGAATTCGTTTTTTACGACCATTCGTTTGTCTGTGCCCAAGTGTTACTGTCGTTACGTAGAAACATATCGAAACATTTTATCCGTAATCCACATTCATTAGCTCACGTTTAACGTCAGTTAGAGTATCTTTAAAATTTTAATGACATACATATATATATATATATATATATATATATATATATATATATATATATATATATATGTGTGTGTGTGTGTGTGTATGCATGTTTGTATATGTAAATAAATAAAAAAATATATATATATATATATATATATATATATATATATATATATATATATATATATATATATATATATATATATATATATATATATATATAAACCTATGGTGTGACCACTTGTGTCCCCAAATCTTGATGTGACCACTTGTGTCCTTACCTCCCCTTTATCGCCTCTTCACTTCACTTTCCCTTCGTCTCTGTTTCAGGTCCGGGGAGTTTTTCCCCTTACCTTGGCACCGTTTAGGACTTCTGTCACTCAAGCGAAAGGTGCCGCTGGCATGAATGAATGGGGCCTTTGTTGCGGTGAAATTGCGAGTTAAACGTCTTTCGATTCTCGGACTCGTCCCCTTCAGGAAGAGGAAGAGAAAAATAGGAATCCTGGGTATCTATTTGAGAAAGGGCTGCAGGAATTGTCATTCGGAATTTGAGGTGTCATTGTTGGAATGCCCTTTGCAAATGATTGGTTTGATCTATTTCTTTCTGGGACGTTTCTGTCATGGCATGCGAACTCCGATGCACTCGGACTGCTTTCTAAATGTACTGTAGGATCGATTTTTTAATGTAAAAAATCATTATCTTGAATTTCTTCAGATTTTGATCATTGAAATAATTGTCCAGTCACTATCTCTCTCTGCTCTAGGGACAGTAATTCGTAGTTAATGATTTTTGTGTTCTTAAGACAAATCTTAATTCTAGTTCAAATGTTGCTTTTCTGCTGCCCAAGTACTTTACTTGTTACAAATCGTATCAGTATGAATACCTGTTTATTTTCTGACAACAACCCCAAATCCCTTGCCCAACCCAACCATGAAGAAGGAGAAGAGAGGGAAATGAAAAAGTGCCGCTTAACTAGAAAAGAGAGATAAGCCTCTCCCTTGAAGGATGGAAGATTGGAAGGTTCATCGAGATCAAAGGAGGAGGAGAACTTCCAAGCTGGATCGTCAAAGGGAGAGGATCAGCCCCGAAATTGTCAGAACGAAAATTATTAGTCGTCGACATCTTTCAAAAAGGTTCTTTCCTTCCGCTCTTAGCGTCAAAACTAAAGACAGATTTTTTCTCTGACGTTTGACCTCTCTACTTTTGTAAGAATGTGATTGTCAGCCAAGGAATGCATAATCTCGATTCATTCATTCAACAGAAATATGTAAAATGTATAGATTTTAAGGAAGGTAGTTGAAACGGGACGAGAGCAAAGGTTTGATTCCAGTCACATAGATAAACAAGTTCTGTAAGCACTGACTTTACGCGCTAGCGAGTTTACCGCCTTCCCGTCTTTGTTTTCCACTTATCAGGTGTGAATATTAGTTTTTGAACCGTGTGTATATTCACTATATCACATATATTGTAAATTTTTATTGATATGATCAAGCTCTATACCAGGGTTAGATATATCACGTGTTATTGTGACTTTATGCATTTATATATATATATATATATATATATATATATATATATATATATATATATATATATATATATATATGTGTATGTATGTGTGTGTATGTGTGTATATAATATATATATATATATATATATATGTATTATATATATACAATGCCCTATATATATTCTTCGTATATATGGATATATATATATATACGCGGGTATATACCGGGCATCACATATATTCAGTTTCTATATCTATATATATATATATATAAATATAAGAAATATATTATATATATATATAACAATTACATATAGTACACTTGCTTTTGGTTGTCTTGGCATGTCTGAGAGTTTTTTCGCACTACTTATTTTCCTTAAGCGGCTTTTAACCATTTCCACATTAATTTTCCCAACTTGTATGCATTTGTTACTGTGATTTACCAAATACCTTCTCTAACTCATCCATGTTTCTTTACCCTGACAGCGGGCACGACTTCCGTCGGTTAGGGCGTGTGGGTGGATCCCGACTGCACCAGCCCAGGATGAGTCTGCTAGGAAAGCCCCTCAACTACAAGACTTCGCGGAGGGATGTCCGCTACAGAAGGACCCAAGCCAAGGTCTACAACTTCCTCGAGAGGCCCCGGGGAGTTAAGGCCGTCGTCTATCAACTGGCTGTGTGAGTGTTGAATGAGAGATTTTATTTCTTTCCTACTTTGGAGCTCTTCGAAATTTCTCTGTTTTTCCTTCCATGGAAGGGGACCAGCAGTTGTCACTGCTTTCTCTAGTTTTATCGCTGTTGGTTTTTCATTTTTGTTAATTGTTTGGGAAACTTGCTTCCTTCTTCATCGGGAATATTGGCGCTTGAGATAAACTTCCGTTTGCATTTTCTTTTCTTTTATCACCCAAGGGTATAATATTTTTTTTTTTTTTTTTTTTTTTTTACTGATATGACTCTTTTATCTTTGTATTAAAAGCTCTCAACTTTCCTCTTTAACTTCGTGATCGTGGTGTAGTTCTTTTTCCACTTCGTTTCACCTGGGGGGTTTTCATTCTCCAGAATCTTGACAGGCAAGTTAATGTTAGCCTTTTATGACGTTGATGCAGACTTGGAGGTTTATAAACGCGGAAACAAAGTTTTTTTTTTTTTATTGTTTCAGCCTTTTAAAAACTGGTACTCGGCGAGGTTCCACAATAAAACCAGAGGTCAAATTTACTAATTACCAAGTGAGAAAATTTGAAGTCTGTCGTCTCTATCTCTTTTCTCAATATAAAATCTCCCATGCAGACCACGAGGGCTAACTGCCTTTAACAGGTCAAATTACTTTGCTCGTTCTTAGTAGTGGGAGACACGTATTCACTTTTTGTCTTAATGCTCTTCTGCGTGCATGATGTATGTCTTGTATAATTCAGTTAACGTTCTGTTAATTAACGTCCTTACATTTTAGGCTAGCATTATTGTTGTAGTTTTTCATCTGTAATTTCTCGTACTATGTGCTTCCTCAGGATGATTTTTCGTTTATTTCATGACATTGTAGTTCATAACATTAGACCAGTTTATTTGATATTTTCTTTCATTTCAAACGGATTTATTTTGCCGAAATTTTTTTGAAATACTCATTCGAAGTACAAGATTCATAAGGCTATGAGAAAATATGGTAGATTCTCGGCCTTGCAAGTAAAATCAAGTGGAAGGCTACAGATAATCATTCTGCACGAGTATTTATATATATATATATATATATATATATATATATATATATATATATATATATATATATATATATATATATATATGTATATATGTATGTATGTATGTATATAATGTATGTGTGTTGGTGAACCAAACATTTTTATGTATTTATGCATTTGTATTTAAATCATCAGTTGTCTTACGCGTCCTTCATTAGAAAATAGTCAAAGGTAGTTTTTCATTTTCTCAAAACCATTTATTTAATAATAATGCATAATGTATTTGAAAATAGTATCCCAAATTAATTTATTCATTGTTATTTTGGAAGTAGAGAGAGTCAGGTGGTCCATCGTAATTATTATCTCTATTCAAAACTTGTGTTTCTTTTCGAAAACACCAAATTTTTATTTCTTCTTCAAATAGAGTTGCTTGGTCCTTTGTTAGAGTACTACATTCATGAACACTAATCGCATCCTTTCATCTTTGATGTGAAATGGCTATATACTTTCTAATATCATAAAGTATAAAATCAAAAGTACACAAGAGATTGCACTATATTCTTCATTATCGCGAAGCAATATCTTTGAAAATTTGGGATAATTTACTGTGGTGTATTCAAGCGGACAGAAAATTTATTTTAAAAATTTGGAGACAATCGCTCTTTGCTGAATAAATATCAAAATACTGATTGTGATGGTATAACATCCTTATGATCACAAGTCAGCTCCCATATTCCTTTTAGGTCAAAGTGTATAGCTTGCTAAATTCTTGTGCCCCTCACTTTTAATCCGGGGAGAGAAAATCGCTATAACAGCCACATCATTTCCACTGCCCCAAGCCGTCCCTCCCCGGGTCCATTTCCTAGAGGGGATGCTGTGATACTCCGTCGGTTTAGTATCTCGTCTCCCAAACGCCTTTCACCGGAAATGACGAGATGAGGAAAGCATTTCAGATGTTCCTCTCAGCGTCAGCATCATCACCACCACCATCATCATCATCTCCTAATCCAGCCCCAGCTCCTCTCTGTCTCTTTGGTTTTAGTCGTAAGTGATAAATTTTTCCAAGGGCTTGTATTTTCAGCTAAACCTCAGCCGCACTGTGGATCCTCAATGCTTTAAATGACTTACGAAAAAGCGAAAAACAAATGAAGAAGAGAAGGTTATAATTGGAGCTGATCTTGATACCATGTTTCCTCTCGCTTGTCATCATTTATGTTACGACGTGGCCTTGGCATTATGTAAAGGAATAAATTAAATACAGAGGGAGAAACCGACATAAATTAGATTCTTGCATTGAATACACTTTTACCTTTATCCAATTTGTGTTAACGTTAACATAAATGAAGCATATTTCACGAGCAAAATTTAAATCATTTCATCCAGTGAAAATTGAGAGATCCAGATGGGCCTTTGACTCTGTTGAGAATATATCAGCTCTTCCAAAGGCTAACTAGATCGTACAGACTTACAAGTGATAACATTCATGGCCAGAATGAGTAATTGCTCTTTATCTCGTTAGATGCATGTTGTTGCAGGGAAATGGTGTTTGCAAATCGCCGTTTCTAGTTTGTTTGATGTGATGTTCACAAAGAAGAGCTTCCCCCAGATATGAGGGCTATACTTTTCTGCTTTACATAGTTCACTCTGTTGATTTTAAGTATTGTAGTTTTTCGTTTATTTTTTGGATGGGTCAGTGTATGGGGTTTGGAGGAAGGTATTTTATTTTAAGAAAAGAGAGGGAATGTGTTTTAATTTCATGCATACACTCATATGATCTCAATACACTTTATACAAAGTCAGCATTCAGTTGTTGGTTAATTTAATTTGCGCTGCTCCTAAATATATCTAACATTTTTTTAAAGTTTGTTTTTATAAAGTCTGATTTTTTTTCAAACCTTGCGTTTGGCTTAAATGATAATATATGGTAACTTAATACAGCACAGAATGTAGCATGTGTCTTGTTGACTTCATGCTCAGTGCTAAGGAACTTTTAGCATTACAGCCTTTATTTAGGCTGTAATTAAACATTTAATTTATCTGTTACACATTTTACTTTGAATCTACGTTTATTCGCACGCAGGCGGTTTTAATGACATTACTTGGCATGTTTCTCTGGTGTGCCCGTTTACCCAAACATTTTAATACCGTTCATTTGTGAATACAACCCTTATTTCCTCTTTGTTGAAATGGCAGGTATGTCATCACGAAAGAAAAGGAAATTCGGTAATTCTCTTCATTTTGGATTCAGACAAAGTTCGATTCGGCCAGCTATTAACGGTTCGTCGTCTTTCTTATCATACATCACCTACCTGCTGCCTCAGTGACGTCACTCAGGCCAAATTTTCCGATAATTTACAAATGAAGGGTAGGTAATTCTGAAGAACAAAGGGTAATTAAGTGGACCAGTGTTAGGAAACAAACTCTCTCTCTCTCTCTCTCTCTCTCTCTCTCTCTCTCTCTCTCTCTCTCTCTCTCTCTCTCTCTCTCTCTCATGCAAGTAATGGCTTTCATTTGTTTGTAAATATATAATAACGAAGCCGAATGGCCGTGAGGATTTGGTTTTGGACACTAAAAAAGAAAAAGGCATAAAAAAAAAAACATTTTAAAAGCCAAACAACCCCATGGACAGTTTTCATAAGTTGCCTAGTGAACATAAAATGAGGATTTTTTTTTTTACGGTATGTGTTACGATTTTCGTAATGATTAGCCTGAGAACCAATTAATGTAATCGTATATTATGAATCGGTGGGTATATCAGTCCCCCTCCTCACCCATTCAACGAAAACTTCGTTAATCTGGTAAACTTTTTAAAGCCAGTTGCGCGTGGTTTTCGATGCAAGGTTAACTACAAACCTTCAGTTGTCATTTTTTAAATGTTTTCTCAACATTTTTAACGCACAATATCGATTCGTTGTAATCTGATTCGAAAACTGTTTTAAAATATGATATATTTTCGTATTTTTTCCATGAAATTTAGTTATTTGTAAACGTAAAGATGTATCACTCTGATTATGATCCTTTGAGAATACTATGACTCGAACCGCATATCATTACAGTCGTTTTTTTTTTGGATAATAATTAACAGTATTCACTTTTATTCATTTATTTTTTTCGAGTTTAAGGCTGCATTGTTCTCACAGTCAAGAGATGGAGAACGAATATATCCTCGGTACAATGGAATCGTTAGTATAACCCGCAGGGAAATTAAGGTATACGTGTTGACTCTTGAGATGAATCGAACGTGTTCCAGTGGGCGAAGTTAGATGAAACAGAAGCGTATGTCTTACAATTATCTTTCTAACCTAAACAATTAGCGAGAATTATTGATATAGGATTGGATATTTTCAGAGCATATTCAAATATTGCTTTGTTCTTTGTACTTAATTGTGGAGAAAATTGTATGCGGCTATTCATTTAGAATTCATTGCTCATGTTGAAATAAATTTGGTTATTTTAAGATCTTTCTTTATTGAGTGGTGTGATTATTAGATATGATGTTCTGCACTCGTGAGTTGGTGATTCCTGTAGATATTCGCTTTCTTAAAGTGTATTTTTTTTTTCGTATGTATGGGTGTACGACTGCACTTTTGTAGGTTTTATATAAATACATTTATATACATAAATACATAAAAATTAATATATATACGTATATATATATATATATATGTATTTACGTATATATGTATAAATATACATTTACGTATGTGTGTGCATGTGTGTATATTGTGCATGCTGTACAGCGATGAACTACATCAATGTGCACTTACCTTTTAAAGGGCTCAAACAACGTTCATTTCAAAAGAAGAGAATTTAATCTCCTTTTATATCTGTTCTTTCCTCCTGAAATGCATCAGGTGTCCGGAAGCTCTCGAGATACGTGCGTTGGATTTCAACACCTTTTTCGTATCGACGAGAGAAACTTTCACCTGCTGGACTCTTTTCATGAGATGGTGACGGTATTGGATGCAAAATGGAAACGTCAGTTACGACTCGTAAAATAATTGTTGTGATGTAACGGAAACTGACTTGAAACCCACTTCTTAAAGTAAGGGAGGTTTCGAAGAGTCAGAAAAAAATGGATACAAACTTAGAAACAACATTTTTATATATAGAGAGGACATGTGTTACTCGCTATTGGTTTCCTTATAACACACAAACACTCACACACACACACATATACTGTATGTATGTATATATATATATATATATATATATATATATATATATATATATATATATATATATATATATATATATATATATATATATATATATATATATATATATATATATATATACATATATATATATATATATATATCCCTTGAAACTACTGTATATATATATATATATATATATATATATATATATATATATATATATATATATATATATATATATATATATATATATATAGCCTTTGAAACTGTATATCTGTTATAGTACCATTTTAGTTAATTTATTAGTTATTTTGAAAATTCTCTCTCTCTCTCTCTCTCTCTCTCTCTCTCTCTCTCTCTCTCTCTCTCTCTCTCTCTCTCTCTCTCTCGTCGAATTGCGGCAGGGAGCTCAGATCGTCATTCTGACATCAAAGACATCTTGAACCTTTAGTCTTCGATTTGATTAAAAGGATTTGCTTGGCCTTTGTGGGGTTTTGTATCTGTCCGTATGTCTGTCGTCTGTGAGTGCGCGTGTCTGTTCGTCTGTTTCCTTGACGATTCGGCCTTCTGAACTCAAATTCAATGATGTAACAGGATATAGATTTTCGGTCTTGTCATGTTCCCGGGGCTAAACTTTGATGTTAAACACATCAGAGGGGAATCAGTTAGATGAATGAATATCCCTTTTCGATTCGTATTATTGTTCTGTGGCCTCTACGTAGTACGTTTTACATATTCATATTTCGGGAAATTTGTTTGTATATTTCCGCATATTTCTTGGTTAATGTTCTTCATTTTGTTGTTGCTGTATGACTAAAGATAAATCGAATCATCGATATTCTACTGTCCCGTCTGCTCACATTGCGACACTGCCCCGATTCCAATAGGGGATAAATTTAAACTTCGTATATGTACAGATATATAGGTTTTACTTAAGCGCAGGGATTATTAAGATCAACATCATTATACAAATAGAGAGGTATCTCGTCAGTGTTTTTCCAAAATTCTTATTTTTTTTCCTATGAGTACGTTTGTCTTTTTAAGAATCTTCCCCCGGCGACAAATTTTTCGCAAGTATCTTTTCACTTTATAAAGTCGTCCATGATCATCAGAGTTTTGATAAACGTTCTAATGAAAGGGCCATCAAATTTTCACTCCTCCATTGCTTCATTTTTCTCTTCTTTCTTTTTTTTTTTTTATAATGTACCCCTCCAACTCAGCTCGGCAACTGGGTCTATATTATCCCAGTACAAAAAAAATTGTTTTATTCTGTTTATCTCAAGCCTCTGTATGAATCTAGAGAAGTCAGTCTAACTAAAATCGGCATTCACATTTTGTTGAAATACCCCGTTTTGAATGCGCTTGGTTCTAAAGGTCATTTGTTCAGTTTGCTGTAAAACTGAAATAGCCATTTTGGAAGTATTATTATCCTTACTGTCCTATTTCCATGACGGAGTGTGTTTGCTTCATGTGCCTTATTTCCTCTAGAATGGTGTTCATTTTCACTGGTGACACCACCTGTAGTTGGTAATAATATTCTTTTAGGAAAATTTTGGTCATGCTCAAAAGCTTTCGAGCATATCGGATGCTTTATACGCACAGCATCAGATTTACAGCTAGCAGCCTCCTGGTCTTTATATTCCTGGCGCCCTTTGTTATTAAGTGCATGGTTTAAGAGCGTACTTTGCACAACTTGGTGTCCTACCAAGACTTTGCCTATTTATCTTTATATTTCTGAGTGATTATGCAACTGCTGTTTTCGTATAAGCCAAGTTTTTCCTTATTTTATCTGTTCTTGTGTTATTTTTGTCTTTATGTATTTAGTATTTTCTTTGCCATACTTTTTCTTGTTCATAAAGACTCCTGCATTTTTAAGGAAGGTTGTTTCGTATTGAATCAGCTTTCGGCCTTTTCCATAAGAATGAAGGCTTATTTTTGTTGATTCGTCTGATTGCCTGTGGCAGAAGAAGAGCGCTCAGTCTTGGAGATGCGTCTGACCAGTTAGTGTTATTTTACTGGTGTCTTATAGCAATGGGCGTAATTATTGAAAGATAATAAAAAAAACTCTTATTCCGCAAGTTGCAGTTCCTCTTAATCTGGTTGTCTTCTGTGTTCGTGAAAGTAATCGCGCCTGATGCCTGCGGGTATTGATACGTTGAGTCTCTCTAATGACGTTCTCTTTAAGAGAAAATACTTAGATGAATTGTTCTGTTATTATTTCGCTTTTAAAAAGAAATTTCTTCCTTGGATGATAATGAAATGTAAACACTTATGTCATGCCGTTGCCTGGAGCAAGTTGTCTCGAGAATATATTCTATGGTAAATAACTGTTGCTTAGATGGTTCTTCACGAGAATTTTAACATTAATTTGAAACTGTAATATTCAAAATCTGTTGTTCAAATTAAATGCGAAATAAACTTGGTTTCAATTGAAGAACTTTGACATACTGTTCGGTCTTCCTTAGGGATGTACAGTGGTAATAAAAATCAGCTAACACTGATGAATAAAAAAACACACACGCAGGTGATAAATAAAAAAACACACACACACTCACATGAAGCTAGTTAAATATAAATGTTTATGAAAGGGGGAAGAGGAAATGATGAATGTAGAGTGCCACCTGACGAAAAACCAAAAAATAATGATAGATGACAAGAGGGCTGATCATTTAGGCTTCAAATTGGTTTTGCAGAGACCACGCCCAGGCTATTAGTTATCCATTCTTTTGAAAACATTTTCATGTCTTCGCTGTCTGTGTTCTGAGAGTCCACAGCAATGAAATTCCTTATCGAAGCTGTATTTTCGATGGACTGAAAATGCTTTTAAAGCATATCTTGAACTTGAATAGTATTTAGACTCACAATTCTCCAAGAATTGTTTTGATTGAATCTCGCACTGTCCATATCTTCTCATGATACTGACAGGTTGCTGATGGTCTTGATTACAAAGTATCAGGAAAACTCTCTCTCTCTCTCTCTCTCTCTCTCTCTCTCTTTCATCTTTTTTTGCTCGTAAGATCTAACGACAAACGATAATGAAGCAAAATTGTTGCAGACCGCATGGCGAGGAGGCCGGTTGGAGAGAGCCGGAGGGTGAGAGTATAAAATCCCGAGTGGTGGTGGAAAGCTTCATCTCGTGGACCCATCAAGAGTCCTCACCTGTTTACCCTGAGGAGATAATGATTCTGAGCTGTTTGCCTTACGGAATAATGATTTTTACTTGCACGATTTCATTAAATTCAGGCTAGCATCATCCTCTCTCTCTCTCTCTCTCTCTCTCTCTCTCTCTCTCTCTCTCTCTCTCTCTCTCTCTCTCTGTCGAAGTAATGCGTATTAAGCTGCATGGTTCATTCCCTTTCTAATTATATTCTCTTTCTTATTTCCATGAATATTAGATTTCACCATATATCCTAAAATTCATAATTTCTACCTTTGAAAGATAAAGTTTTGGGGTTTATGTTAACTGGAAATGAAACTTCAAATTAAATGACGGTATTTGGATCTCTCTCTCTCTCTCTCTCTCTCTCTCTCTCTCTCTCTCTCTCTCTCTCTCTCTCTGTAGGTGAAGTAAACAAGATAGACTTGAGGGATGTGAAAGGCGTTTCGATATAAACTTTGTTGGCGATAACGGAATGCGTAATAATAATAATAATAATAATAATAATAATAAACATGACGTAAGAAATAGTAAGTCATACGTAGCATATTGAAGGGAAAGTATTTTACTGTGGCATTATTCGTCATTTTGACAAATATATCTGTTTATACTTTTCGCGTATTGTTTCTCAGATTTAACGTTTCGAAGAGTGAGATGATGAATTGCCTATCATTCTTCCATTCAACTGATGTGCCATATTTGAAGTAAAGAAAATGAAGTGTTTGTTGCGTTGCGTGGATCATTCGACCGACGCATCACACAGAACCCAGTGTGTTGTCGTAACTTTGCGCTCATTCGACCTTTGCACCAAGTGGAACCAGAACGATTGGATGATACTCGAAGCTCGACAGCATCAGGAGAAGGGATGATCCTTTAAGCTTGGCAGCTTCGGAAGATTGGATAATTCTCTCGAGCTAGATAACGATGGAAGTTTTTAAAACGCCGAACAAGATGGGAGGATTAGTTGCTCCTCGTTGCTCAGCACCTTCACAAGAAACGTTCGTCCAAGCTTTAGTGTTTGGAAGTGAGAGAAACTTTCATTTTGACAAAAATGCAATATTTCTCGTTACTCTTTTGGCGATGGCGAAAGCCGGTGTTCGTTGTGGTGATAAGTACAAGGTGATTTATTACGTATTGTCAGTATTTGATAAGTACAAGGTGATTTATTACGTATTGTCAGTATTAAGGTCAGCTTGCCGCTTATTTCAGAGATTAAGTAGTTATTTACTTCTGTCACTAATGAAGTCAAATTTTCATCCCTTTCTCTCACTGATGAGGTCAGGTTCCATTCACATCTAACATTTTTGATGCAAAGTGTTTTTCTTCTTCTTTATTAAGTGATTTTTACAGCCACGATGGCATTGATGAAATCAACTTTATATACGCTAAACACTTACTAAGTCAGGTTTTCGTCTGATTTTGTCTTCAAGGTCAAAGTTTTCGTCCATGTCAAATATACTGAGAAGAGGATCCTTCCACTTCCCACGCAGGTTAGATTTATTGAAGTTCTGAGACTCATTTATATCTATAGCAGCATTAAGGTTAAAGGATCTTGTTTGTCATATAATAATGTAACGTGTTGCAATGAATGGATCTTCCACTTCACTTTTTGCCTATATTTTTTGAGATCGTATAATCATGCATTGTGGTTAAAGCATCATCCATTCTTCATACAGAAGAAAAGTATTGTCATTAAGGCCATATGACCAGGATTTCTGTTTTTAGGTTAATAAGATCATCGATTCCGAACATCAAGGTCAAAAAAATCAGGTTAAGAAACCATTCATTATTGACGTTGTTGCGGCAAAAAAATATTCCACTTCTGTAACCAGTAAGTTCAATGCCGCGGCATCATTCATGTCTGACACTGGACGGTTCGAGATTAAGTTATATCTGATAACATTGTATAAGTCAAAAGTTGCCCAATTTTTACCAGACGATACTAGAATCCGCCACTTCTGACTTGTTTATGCATAGAATCACCAGTCTCTGCCTTTGTTGAGGTGAGGAGTTAAACCACTAATGGGACGTCTTTGTGTGTGTATTTATCTGAAGTCAGATTGACCAGTTTCTTGTTGAAGTCATATTATTGTTCATTTCCATCAATTTTCAGGCCACAAACTTATGGTCTAATCAGATGTTACTGAAATCAAGGGCACTTCAGACTCACAGTTTTGTGGTCTCTTATTTATCAGTCAGTCGTTCACCAAGTTTTCTGATACTTTGGGTTCAGATGAAATTTCACTTTCCTGATATTGCGGAAGTTGGTAAAAAACTTTCCTGACATCAATGAGGGCAGAGAATCTGCCATTTTTAAAATTTTTGAAGTCATATTACTCACCATCGAGGCCATAGGATCAACCACTAACGTACCTGACATTTTCAAGGTTAGAGGATTATCAACTATATTACATTGGTCACATTAGTCATCCATTAATCAAACTTTGTAAAATCCGGAAGTTAATCCGATTTTTACTTTTATTGTTAAGATGAAAGGGTGGCCGATTAATTCAATATTACTAAGGTCAACAGTGGATCAGCCCCATAGAGTAATGTCATGGTAAAAATTTTATCCATCTCTAATTTTGTTAGCATTGGAGCTGGGATCCCAGCATTTTTAATATGATGAGCACCCAGTGGCTCTCTGGGTTATTATGAGAGCATCACCATAATTTCCGAAAGTGGAAAGCAATCTCATCATAAAGATTGATTTTTGGTTCCCCCAGGTACTTTCTTTTACCTGAAAAGAAGATTCACAGATAAAATTTGTACTCCTCAGATATTTATTAGGATGTTATTAATATTTTCTAAACTTGCACCGTACACACACTCACACAAACACACACACATCTCTCTCTCTCTCTCTCTCTCTCTCTCTCTCTCTCTCTCTCTCTCTCTCTCTCTCTCTCTCTCTCTCTCTGGCCGAAAAAAGACGAGAGCATCAAGGATGGTACAAATAGTTTTTTAGTTTTCCGTAAAAGAAAACTATTAAGATGGCTATTTGTCTATCCGTCCGCACTTTTCCTCTCCGCCCTCAGATCTTAAAAACTACTGAGGCTAGAGGGCTGCCAATTGGTATGTTGATCATCCACCCTTCTATCATCTAACATACCAAATTGCAGCCCTCTAGCTTCAGTAGTTTTTATTTTAATGATGATTAAAGTTAGCCATGATCGTGTGCCTGGCACCACTATAGGTGCTAACAAAGCAGGCCACCACCGGGCCGTGGCTGAAAGTTTCATGGGCCTCGGCTGAGAGTTTCATGAGCCGTGGCTGAGAGTTTCATACATTATACGCTTACAGAAAACTTGATTGCACCGAAGGCGCATTTTTTACTTATTAGTTTTCTGTAAAAGAAAACTATTGAGCCAGCTTTGTCTGTCCGTCCGCACTTTCTTCTCTCCGCACTTTTCCTGTCCTCCATCAGATCTTAAAAAATACTGAGGCTAGAGGGCTGCAAATTGGTATGTTGATTATCCACCCTCCAGTCATCAAACACACCAAATTGCAGCCCTCTAGCCTCAGTAGTTTTGATTTTATTTAAGGTTAAAGTTAGCAATAATCGTACATCTGGCAACGATATAGTACAGGCCACCAACGGCCCGTGGTTAAAGTTTCATGGGCCACGACTCATACAACATTATACAGAGACCACCGAAAGATAGATTTATTTTCGGTGGCCTTGATTATACGATGTACAGAAAACTCAATTGCGCCGAAGAAACTTGCAGTGTGTCTCAGAAATATAAGTTGAAAAGCAAGCACATTCTGCGTAGTCGAGATGCGTACTTTTGAAATATTGTTTTAAAAATGAAAATGTTTGGTTGGTGGATTAAAACACTGTTCCCTTAATTTTAGGGGTTATTCATCCAGTGTCAGGACGATCCATTTAAAGTGAAGATTCCCGGGAAAATTCATCTGTTACATTTACTGCGCTTAGTGATGCAGTTTGCGCACATTACTCAACTGTAATCTAAAAGAAAATGAATTACAGAAACTAGTGACTGAAACAAATAGCTTTGGAACACTTTTTTATCAGTTTCTGATAACTGATAAGAAGTCTTACATCGAGAGCATCGTCTTTTTCAGACTTCGGCCTACAAAGACCTGGTGCTCTCGAACACTGTTTCAGTCCATAGGTTTTGCTCGCAAGCGACTTGTTGGGAATCATTTGGAAAATAATCCATTTCTGGCTGTTTTACAGATGGTGTCAACCACTAAAATAACTCTTCTTTGGTCAGGAGGTAACCTTTTCCATGATGTTCATACCTTGATTCCATCCACAAATCTGACACCGTTGGAGTCAGTGAGACATGTTTAATGCGAGTGAGCTTTTTATTTTATTCGAGATATCTTGCTATTCCGGTCTGATATAAAATTTAGTAGATTATATATCTATACAATGTAGATGTTGGAAAATTCTATGATTTGTGCAAATATTCTGGTTCGAAGATCACCGATTGTCAGATATTTTTTAGGTTAGAAAATTATCAACGTTTTGACAGCTTTGAGGTCTGATGATCGTTTTATAAATTAACGTTGTTATTCTTTGATCTTACGGTGTCGTCAACCACTTTTTAAGGCATCACCCAGTTTTCATATGTTGCGGACTTGAAGATCACACACTTTGTGACTTAATAGAGGATCATCATTCAGTTATCTGAAGTTATTCAGATTAAAGGGATATCTGCTTGCTTCTGCCTAGTAGAAATCAGATAAAAAAAAACTGACATTGATGATGGTCTTCGTAGTCAGAGAATCATCCGTAACACATCATTGTCAGTTTATGTTTATCTTGAAATTCTGACATTACAGAGACCAGAACATCACCCTCCAACTATCACCGTCGAGGTCAGATCACTAATCTTTCTAACATTCCCGATACTTGCCTCAAACCTGGAAACACTCCCAGTGGAAATGAGTGAGGTTCAGAATCACTTTACCTTTGATAACCATCATTTTTGAAAGATCTGAGTGAAGGGTCGCCAAAGTTCCATCAAGAGAGGAAAAGGAAAGTCTTGAGGAGTGGTAGTTGGAGTGCCCCTTGACCCGGCAAGTTTGGATCAAAGATTTCTAGTATGGTCCCCCATCAGGAGTTTCTGCGGTCCGGTATTAGGATCGATAATTATTGAAATCTCTTTCTCAGTCTTATGATAATTGTAGATATATATATATATATATATATATATATATATATATATATATATATATATATATATATATATATATATAATTATCATATATATATATATACATACACATATATATATATATATATATATATATGTATATATATATATATATATATATATATATATATATATATATATATATATTTGTGTGTGTGTCTTGTGTTTGTGGCACTGTAGATATGAACTGTATATATTTTACCGTGAATGTTAAGTAAATAATCTCAGAGCCAGCTGTTGAACTGAATAGATAACACACGTGAATTTCTACAGATCGAAAGCGTCCCCTCTTTATTGAAGGCAATGTTTATCCACCCTGAGGATCTCTTACCTTTGCCTTCCCTCCCCTCCCCTCCCCTCCCCTCCCCGTCCTCTAGGGAGACCACAACGAGGGAATCGAATTTATCTTCCAGTCCCACTCAGGGATGAGGAACTGAAAATACATTTTCGGGAATGCCTTTTTAGATGAGCTTTGCCGTCGACCACGACATCGGAGAAGCCATCTTTTGGTCTTGATGCGATTCCCTTTTTGTCGTTGAGTTTTCATGAATTGCATGTTTAGCGTGTTTGCCTCGTGCTTGTCTTGAAATTATCCTACTGTACATGGATCTGTTGTCGTATGTTTGTAAGTTTTCAATATATTTTTATATATATATATATATATATATATATATATATATATATATATATATATATATATATATATATATATATATATATATATATATATATATATATATATATATATATATATATATATATATATATATATATATATATATATATATATATATTATTTAAGAACAAACTTTTAAATTACCTACATTTGTGTATATACAATGCTGATGCTGTAGGGTGCCCAGGATATCTGAATGAGAGATACTGGATTTTTGTGCTATAGTCTATATGTTTAGTCCATCTGTTGCGGAATAGATATGTAGCTGCCAGTTTGTCAAATTTTCCTGTGTATACTGTTGTTATAAACGTTATCTGTGTTTGAGAATCCTATATGAGATTATTATCTCAAGTTCCTAGTACACAATTTTTCATTTGTAAGCTACAGTACGTAGAGTATACGGAAATTTAATACAGATCTTGAACATAAATTTCCACATTTTTTTTAGAGGTCGACAACACAGATATCCGACTGTTAATGGCGTTGATGAGGTTACAGTAAATACATTGTGAGAAAAATTCCAGAATCTTTTAGAGGTATTGCCATTGGCGGTCGATAGTAACGTACATTATGGGAGGAATCATCAGGACAAGTGGGTGGAGGGAGAGGGGAAAAGGGTGATCAGTAGAGAGGTCAAACTACCATTACCTTTTTCCCCTCTTTCTACGCCTACGCAGGACGCGATGGAACCATGGCCTCGGCTCTCTCTCTCTCTCTCCAAATCCTGTAGGTAAGTCAGGTAAGGTGAGGAAAGTTTTAAAGAATGAGTGATATATATATATATATATATATATATATATATATATATATATATATATATATATATATATATGTGTGTGTGTGTGTGTAAATATATAAAAATTTATATTATATATATATATAATATATATATATATATATATATATAGTTGGTTGATAGACCGTCATTCGATGGGCGGAGTTCGATTCCCGCCGCCGGCTGATGAAGAGTTAGAGAATTTATTTCTGGTGATAGAAATTCATTTCTCGCTATAATGTGGTTCGGATAAGTAACCAATTGGTTGTTAGCCACGTAAAATAAGTCTAATCCTTCGGGCCAGCCCTAGGAGAGCTGTTAATCAGCTCAGTATATATATATATATATATATATATATATATATATATATATATATATATATATATATATATATATATATATGCTTAATATATAATGAGTGATATATGTATATATATATATATATATATATATATATATATATATATATATATATATATAAAATATGTATATATTTGTATTATATAAGAAAGATGCTTAATGGACGATACAAGAAAGGCAGAGATGAATGATGCAAGAGTGGAATGGGTTAGGTGAACATGAGAATGCTCGTGGAATTTATGGTTTATCAGGTAAGAAGGACAATAAAGAAGCGTAAAAACTAAAAAAAGAACAAAACACTAGGAGTTGGTGGGATTACAAGTGAGATGTGGCATTATTATGTGTGGGTGACCAGCATGAGTAAGGTATGTCTGGTTGAGAGAAAGATTCCAAAGGGATAGCTGAGATTAATAATTGTTCCTTTGTACAGTATAAGAGTAAAGATGTTAGAGGACAGTTCAAGAATTAGAGGAGCTTAATTTTCTTTAGTACTGCAGGTCAGGTGTTTAGTTAGAGTTTAATTGAGAAGATAAGGCTGTTTACAGTGGGACGGATAGGGCAAAAACAGTACAAGTTTAGACTGGAAGAGAATGTGTGGCTCGAATGGTCATTAAGAAATAGAAATGTGAGAAGTTTGAAAGCAAAAGTGTAAACTGTATATGTGGCATACATGGATCTAGACAGAGAAAGATTAGGATAGATTTGGATGAGAAGCAATGGAGGTGTTGAGGATGCTTGTTATATGGAGGGTTAATTGTTGAGAGGGAGAACAGCTTTTATTATGGATATGAAACGTGTTAGGAGTTTGTAGGCGTGACAGTGATTGGTTTGGTGCAAAAATAAGACAGTGACTAGGTCGTGTTATGTCTCTATGTCTGTTTAGTGTCTTTAGAGTACGAGAAGTATTAGAAAAGATAAATGTCAGTGCAAAGTTGTGGGAAAAGAAGATGGGTTGTGAACTTGTGAATTGAGTAGTGTTGAATAACGGATTACTGCAGACATTATATCACTAATTGGGGGTGAAGAGAAACTGCAGAAATTATTACAGGATTTTGAAAGTGATTACAAGAGAAAATATTTGAGGAAGAACTTGAGCAAGAGTAAGGTTTTGAGGAATACGAGAACCAGGAAGATCATGCAGGGAATGTTGGTATGGAAGCTGAGAGAATAGAAAGCAGATTCTTGCCAATAGTAATGAGTAAAGGTTTTGGATTACAATTTAGAAATATATAGCGAAGCAAAGGGTGGCATGTATGGAGAGATTATTGAACTAACTCTCCACCATGAAAATGAAGTGTGGATGTTGACTGCAAATGAAATTAAGAAATGGAAGGTGGGGAGATAAACTGGTCGCAGTATTCATGGTATAATAAGAATTGAAAGGGTGAGAAATGTGGAGATATGTTGGAGTGGTGAAAAGGTTAGCTTAGGTGAAAGGGTGAAATAGTGTTCTGAAATGGTTGTCATGTGGAAAGAATAGGGCATGATGAGTTAGCGAAAAGATGATAAAGTTCAGAAGTATTGTGAGCAAGGTGGAGAGAAGGACCTAGGAAGGAATGGATAGATAATGTGAAAGGATCATTGCGAAGGAGGCTGCCTCAACATCGGAAGCTAGAAGGTAGGTGCAAAATGGAGGTGAATGGCGTATTTTGCGCAGGGGGATTTTACACGGTGCTAGTGAACCTTCTGTGCAGTTATCTGAAGCGGCTAGTGTTGTGGAAGTTGTCTGTACAAGAGGTTAATTCAAGAGCCAACCATTTGAATGTGAATGGGAAGGTGAGAATTTTGTTTCTTTTCTTACTGTTCACCCCCCCACGTTAAGGGACACGGCTTCATATAATGCTAGCAGATGCTCGCTATCGCCCACATTTGCTAGTTCACATATCCGTACCATACCCATACACATACCCATACCCATAAACACATCTGTAGCATACCCATATCTGTCCAATACCTATA